>NC_051157.2:20690899-20845216 GCF_013339745.2 Dermacentor silvarum
CGCAAACACGAGTCACCAGCCGCCATCCTGGTCTCTAAGCGTATTCAACGAGGAAACGGCCTTGAGTCGGCAGGACTGTGCCAGCGCGAAAGAACAAAAGGGCAGAGCGGATCGCCAGGGTGCAAAGCACACAAGGGCGAGAAAAAAATAAGAGAAAAAAAATAGAAAGCAAGGAAGCACTAAGAATAAAGGACTGGAGAAATGCGACTCCACCAAGAATGGCTCCATTCTTGGCGCGCTTTTTTGCATCTGGCTCCCTTTGTGTGCAACCCCCCACACGGCCGAACCGTGCACGCATTGTGCTCTTTTGTTTCCTAATGCGCAGCGAGCGCGTTCGCTTGTCTTTATATCTTGCTCGTCTAGTCTTTCTTTTGTCCTCGTGGGTGTCCACAGTTTCAGATTAACAACAAGTCTGACGATAGACAAAAGCGGAGAAGCGCAAAAAAAATTACAACAGCAGAAAAAAAAGGACGAATGCTAAGGATGCCCGCTATGGAATGAACTGTTACCAACTGCCAGCTTGCGCCAGTCGGGGCGAGAAGGTCAGCTTCTTTTCTTTTCTTCCCTCAAGGCTGCAGAGGGACACACGATACTCTAGCATGCGTATGCTGCGCAGCGCAAAGAGACAGAAACGTGTCGCCGTCGTACGTGCAACAGGTCATCGGTAATGCTTTTATCGATGGCTGCTGACCCCATCGGCGTAGTTGCGGTGACGGATCATTAGCATGCATAACATATACCTCTATTTTGGTAGGCGTTTGAAACTGCGTGGCAACAGGCAGCCACCAGACGACTCGGCTCGTTTGAAATAATTGAAAGCGCGCGTAGCACATTCGGTGAAATGCATGTCACTGTGTAAACCTTTTCATTGCTCGTGGGACAGTATACCTCTATCTATATGTTTCTTTAACCATGGTGTTTAAGAAGGATATACAGAGAAGCCGGGAGCTTGACCAAGATAGTTCTGTTTGGCTACCCCTGTACAGTATAAGGGGATAGGCCCAGAAAGGCGAGATGGATGAAAAAAGTAATGACAACCCTGGGTATAGCGTTCTCCATGTGGATCATGCAGGTCCGTGTCCCGAAGCTGCACAGTGAACTATGAAGGGCACCGTATCGAAGGGCTCTGGTTTAACCACCTGGGAACTGTTAACATGCATAGCTCGGCGTGCGAGCATTTTTCCACTGCGCCCTCATTGCAGTGTGGAGAGGAATTGAACCTGCTACCTCGTACTCAGAAGCGGAGCGTGCCGCAGCCGCTAAGCCAACGCCGCAGGTCAGCACGTCAGACCATAAAGTACAGAAGGTTCAAATATAGCGAGAAAAAGGTACAACTATACCGAGTAATCTTACAATAACAGACGATTTCGCGTTTGGTTAATGTAAAGAAATTTGGGCTGAATCCACAAAGCTTTGCGTTCGTAAATGCTTTGGGCCAATGGCCGGCCGCAATCGTACTTCAATCGTGAATTTATATGCCCAACATCACGATTGGCTTGAAACTGCTCTTACGAACAGTTCTAGCGTAGGAGCTTTTTTTTTTTTTTTTTTTGTACATACAGACCCTGGGGCCAGATTCACAAACCTTTTCTTTCGTTATTGCTCTTTGCCATTGGCCGGCCGCCTTAGATAATAATCTGTCTTGCATCGGGATTTGCTGAAATTCTTTGCTACGTACCATTCTAACGTAAGAAAGAACCTTAGCCAATCCGGATGCCAGACATATTATTAGCGAAGGCGACCAGCCACTGGCAAAGATATTTTACGAAAGAAAAACTTTGTGAATCTGGCCCCTCACTTTTTTTTTTTTTCGAGTGGTGTGTGTAAGCATGGTAAATTCTGGAGTTTTTACGTGCCAGAACCACGATTTGATTATGAGGCATTCCGTAGTGCGGGACTGCGGTATAATTTTGACCACCTGGGGTTATTTAACGTACTGTGTGAGTATTTTCTGTCTTCTAGGAGGTAAAGAAACAAAAGCGTGCTATAAAATAAATTTAGGTGTCATAGTTGACATTTGTTTGTAGAATAGTGTGCGAACCCTTTGTAACAAATCTAAGATGCCCAAATGAGTTCACTCCAAAGTGCGTCTCGGATAGATGTTGTAATACACCAACATCGCTCCAGAGCAGTGCAGGTAGAAAATAAAAATTTTCCTCACCCTGCACATCCTTGGGATGATGATGATGCTGCACAAGGCCAGCTTCTCTGCCAAAATGATTATCGGTTGGATGGCACTTAGGCTCTGCAACTATTTCACATTTCGCCAAAAGGTGTTACGGCCTCATTGGAGCTGGAACACAGCGAAGCTTGTTCATAATGAACTATATTGAAAGCGTTCACGAAAGACGACGTCACAAGCAAGGAAAAGTAGAAGTGAGAGCAAGATATAACCAGCGCTTGTGATGTTTGTGCGTTCATACATAACGCTCAATCACTTCTTTACGGTTCTTGTTCTCCTGATTGATCATCTTGCAGCGCTGCTGCTGCATTGTCGCACCTTCTACAATCGGAATCGACTTGGTGTATTATCATATCTGCTGTGGCTCGTGGTGAAATCAAAAAGAATGTCTGGTATATAGTTCTTCTTTCTTTTTTATTATTATTATTCTCCATGGAATGGTGCGGTGCGAAAAGATCTTGGTACTTCATAAGCGCCTCGACTGCATCGCTTCTCTTTGATCCTCGGCGGAGGAAGGTAAAGCAATAGTACAGAAAATGTCTATTCTTGCATTTCGTCGCTAACAAGTCTTATTCGTATTGTTCACGTCAAATCGTTCAGGAAATCCGTCAAATCTCCGCACGCATACACTCACACATACGCACCCAAGCGCACGCGCGTTTGTATGTGTGCACAAAAAGCATAGGGGTGGAAGGGAAGGAGTAAGGTGTCAGAACAGCTATAACGCAGCCAATCAGCGCTTCCTGTACTGGATGCACTTCCGATCGCCTCGACGGCAAAAAGCGCGAGCCGCGTTCTTGCATGCCGGAAGTCGGCTTCGTCCCAGTTGACCGAACACAAGCGGCTGGAGGCCGCGCCGGTGTCAACATTGCCAAAGACGCGGTGAGAGAGAGAAAAAAAAAGTGAGATCGGAAGGAGGCAGAAGGGAGACATCGTGAATGCCTTCGTCGGTGTCGACACCGCGTATAGTGTATAATGAAAGGATGGAAGAAATGTAAACGTATTCGGAAGAAGACCGTGGTTTACAGAGGTCGAGTCTCCGACTTGTCAATTTGTACACATCCGGAAACGGAAGCAGTGATAGAAACTGACGGAGGTCACCCTCTAAGGGTGTATGTTCTCACATGGAAGGTAAAACGTACCTGCAAGCTAAAGCACGATCGTCAAAGACAGAAAAGTGACCGCGGTGCAGCCTGTGGTATACCACACTGCAACGTAAGGAACAGCCAACAACAACATTTATTTATTTTTAGTATTATCATTGCTATTCCTTTATTTTATGTTGTATAATATAGAGAAATGGAGTAGCCGATGTACTATTTACCCCAATCAGAGTATAGCGCTGCAAAGTGTCAAAAAGGAAAAGAGAGAACTCTGTAAAAGTTGCAGACAATGTGGATCATTGATAGGTATCAATAGAAATACACAGTGCTACGATTTCTTCAGGTAGCTCCTTTGGTGCTACGTAGTAACGTATGGGCAGGTGGTGCCGTAGCAATGTAATGAAGCCGGCAGGATCTCCATGCCAGTGTTCACACGAATGATTCTGTCATGTTTTTCACTATTTCTTTTTTTATTTACCGTTATGGTCTTCCTTGCTTCAGAAAGAGTGGCTGTTAAAACTGCCGTGCCATATTCCAACGTTGCGGTCTCTCTCCTCTTTTTCTTTATTGGATAGAAATGAACCTATCACAAGCCGCCATAAAAATGCAATTGGTTATTATATTTTGCAAATATTGCCTTTCAACGATAAACTTTGCAAAAGCGCATTGCTAACGGGACATATAGGCAAAGAAATAGGTAAACTCAATGTCTCGTTCGTAATGCGCTTTTGCAAGTTTACTGTGAATTACCAACTTGCCAAAGTTCACGCCCTATTATAGTAAATCTTACAAATGATGAACAATTGTCGCGGGTTTCGCTGTGTGATGTACAAAGGTTCAGCACCGCTTAACTCAGCCGCATGGTCGAGTCTCTAAGGGCTCGACCATGCTCCTTCGACTCGTATGACTCGGGCTCCATCTGTGATTGTAACAAATTATTTCTATTTTTACTTTCTATTTACTTTTTATAATATAAGGTCACGTGCCGATCCGCGTTACGGTCATCTAGCAAGGCCGGAAACCCCACGTAGTGTCATCCATACGCTGAAAACGAACTGTGTTAAAAACCTAAACAAGAAGAGACGAGACTGCGCTGTGACAGCTATCGTGGGGAAATGTGGGTCAAACCTCTTCTTTTTCTTTTCTTTTTTTTTTTTTTTTTTTTTGCTGTTTCTGATTTTGTGCAGTGGTTAGCAAAAGCAAACCCTCTCCACAAGACACTGTGGCATGCAGGCGTTCTCACCGGCAGATAATACGCTCCTCTCGACGTCAGAAGCACGCGCAGTTGTTGCAGCAGTACAGTGATCACTAACTGCAAACTTGCATAAACCCGATAAACAAAAGATGCGTGCCAGTAAGTGCGCGCGTGTCCATAGTATAAACGCACATGGTTATTCTACCGTCGCTCTCCAGAGTATACACTTACAGCAACATAAATGTTGTAAAACGGACTGTGTTATGAAACGTCGATTGCTGTGCCCGCAAGTTGTATAGCCGCAAAACAAATATGACTCCTAATTAACTTTGGTATCAAGCCTATAGTCACAGTATAACGTTCGAACCGTTAAGTATTCGCTTCACAATAAGCGGCAGAACGTCTTAGTCGCTGAACTACAGTAACAGTTAACGCTGGGTTTACCTAGCTGCTTTTGCGTACGAGGAAATAATATAAAAAAGACGTTCAGTGCTTCTTCAACCAACAGAAAAAGTATGGTGCGCAAACCCTTTCTTGCGCAGAAATTCCGAGCAGGAAGCGTGGTGAGAAATCATATGGCAGTTTTTCACGCAAACTTTTCGCTGTGGTTATGAATTGAGCCGCTCTATTCCAAGGCAGTGCGCGTCCGACTGCTTGAAACAGAGATTTATGGCCATGGCGTTATGCCCCGAAGCCTTCAGCACGCATAGCCTTACAAAGCGAGAAAGAAAATCAAGAAGCTAGACGTATGAGCTTGGAATTGCTCGCTGGAATTCACGTCACCGCGCAAAATGTGCTAAATGAAAGGAGCACTAGACGGCGCTTTTGCCCACGGTAGCTCTGGCTCCTGGGTCGCCGTATATCATACGTGTCGCTGCGACTTGCACCGACCAAGTCGAACGAAGAAAAAAAAAGTTGGTGCAAATGAAAAAAAAAAGAAAGAAAACGGCAATGAGATGGTTTCTGGAAGAAGTCCGGAAGCGAAGGTGCACGCATCTCTTTTCTAGCTATGAAATCAGCCCACGACATTCCGACTGCGCTGCAGAATAACGGTCCGGAGGTGGCAGAAAGAAAGAAGGAAGAAATGAAATCGAGTAAGAATGAAGCTGTCGCTATACTCTGCGAGAGATGGAACCGGTGTCAGCTAAGCAGCGCATACACGTAACTGTCCGTCATAATGGCTTGTTTTGTGGGATAGTTGAATTGAATTGAATTGAAGTTTATTTACCACATAAGTACACTGATATACATAAGCGGTGGGGATGGCAGGATAAAAGCTGCTTAAACGCAGTTTGATTGGTCCCACCTCCCCGTAAACAACAGGCAGAAACATGACAACATATTCATTATACATAATTGTGGCAAGATAACAACAAAATACGCACAACAAGAACATAAATGTCACAACTTTGAATAATAATAAGAAGAAATAAACTTTATTTAAAGAGCTGGCACTCTGCTTTTAGAGGCCTCAGGTGTCGGCTCGAAGTCCTTGGACTCGGGCGGCATCTTCGGCTTGCCGGACGGCCAAGAGCTGGTCTTCCAGCTCCGAACTTTTCAGGGCCGCCTCCCAGCGGCGGCGACGCTGACGGAGAAGAAAAAAACGGCAAAGAAATACTTTTCAAGTGGCACACAACAAAGTGAACATTCACAAAAGTATTTGCAGTAATGTGTTTTTAAATACATGACGTATGTTTTCATCATAGTTTGTATTTGTTAAGTGTTGAAGGAAGACAGTAGGAGAGTGTTTGAAGGCCGTAATTAGTGCGTGGGCGCGGAACTGCCCAGAGTTCGGTGTATCGATTTAGACAAAAAGCTGGATTCCGTTGCAAGTCTGCAATGTTTCTGACATGAGTAGTACTCTTAATCATATCATATTTAAAAGAACCTATAAGTTGATATTAGTAAAGATAGTCTAGTCGTAAAATTTTAAACTTCATGAATACATGACGCGTATGTGTATTGTAAGGTACGTCTGAAATAACACGTAAGGCGTGGAGTAAGGCGTGGAGCTTCTGGAGTGAAGCTAAACTACCTAACAATCTCTTAGTACTATTTCACCAAACGAGGTGACAATAGCGCAGGTGAGAAGCAAATAGTGCGTTATAAATTATAAGTTTCTGTGGTATTGGTAGTAAGTAATAAGTTGGCTTTTGCTCATTTGGAATCTCTTGCAGCACAAGTAGGCGAGGGACTATAGACTAGTGTCTAAAACTATACTAGGCTGTACATCAAGAACTATACGCACTACAACTAGACTATATGAACTAGTGTCCAGAACAGACGAGAGACCAATATGCGTCGCCTTCTTGTCTAAACCATCGTTTTTTTCTTCTTTTTCACCCTGCAAGACGTTCACCATGAAATACATGGCCCGTGCCTTGACCACTGTATGTATTCAGCTATACCGTTATTGGCCAACATCCGCGCGCTGGCTGGTAGCGACAGCGCACAACCAAAAGCTCAATAGCCACCCCTTTCACCTCTCACAGTAGTCGACAATACAATACGTCAATGAGCTGGCACATAGCTCTACCTAGAACTTTGACCAATCACTGTAGCTAATGATGTACGACAGCAAATGCGTTTGCCATTCGCAAGGGCTAAGAAAAATGGGGTTGCCAACAAGCGACCGGTGAACGCATCAGCGATACAACAGCCAAGGCCCACTATCCCATCCTATATGATAGACCGGGATTTTTTTTCTACTTATTTGTTAAGTTTACAAAGCCTTTCACATAAAAATGTGGTTGCCAAATATCCGTAGACCGGGAGACCATTCTGATGGCTATGGCAGAAAAATTGTATGGGCTCCGGCCAATCACAAAAGATTCTATTTGTATTTCCCAGTCTTAGCAAACTGACACCTATCTCGGCTTTCGTTAGAATAACTGCAGCGAACTGCTTTGTGAACATAGGGGCCTTGGCATAGCTGGAACAACGCTGGACGGATTTAGTGAGAAAAAGTGCGAGATCGATGGGGGAAAAAGGAAGACCTGGAACATACGAGCACGCATCACATTTCGAGGGAAGATGGTGCTGCCGAGTGCCGGAGCACATCTGAGCGCGCTGCCTGGCGCTTGCTACCCACGCAGCTGAACGAACTTCAAAAATGGATTGGCAGCAACTTGGAAGCCTGGAGCGTCGCCTTTCAGTGCATCTCAAAAAAATATATATATTCCTAAATATATTGCATAACCTGAACATTCATTTTCAACATTCACTAAATTTTAACTTTTCCTTTAAAATGCAACAAACATCATCAAAAGAGTCGCAGTTTCGCCCGAAAGGCGAAGCATCGATTGCGATAGCAAATTAGTAGAGAGCTATACGAAGCAAGGATAGTAGTTTAATGGACCGTATAAAGTTCTAAACATTCGCTTACTAATTAAATAGACAAGCACGGTGTCACGCGCGCACAGGTAAACGTGAACACATCTCGCTCGATGACCGCGGGAACTCGCTGTGAAAACGCGGGAGTGAGAAATTGACCGTCGCGCTATCTCTCGTCTCGCTTCAACGCGAACTAAACGTTGAAAGCACAGCGCATACGAAGCTACCGGCACTCGGCGCATGCACTTTGTCCCCATCGCAGATCGCTTTCAAGATATGGCGCCCGCGCGGCCGCGCTGTGAGCAGCAGCCGACGGAGCAGGACATACCCCCCTCCCTCTCCCTCTCCGTCGCCTCAACCCCGTGCACACAGCACGAGGACATTACGAAAGCAATGGTTTCACCCCATTTTTTTTTTTCGTTTCGGCTATTTCAAACCGATGATGCGAAGCCTTTTATTTATTTATTTATTTATTTATTTATTTATTTATTTATTTATTTATTTATTTATTTATTTATTTATTATTTATTATTATTCATTCATTCATTCATTCATTCATTTTTGTTTATGTCTTTGTCCCTGCTGTTTGCTAGCGGTAATACTTGGGTTGTAATTCACAAATAGAATTAATCTGCAAGCGGAGTGCATATAAACTATGCCGCTCGGCGTTGCTGTCGTTCTGTTGACCGTGCTTGTCACACTGCGCAGCTTCGCCGTGTTGTTCAGCTCTTAGTAGCTATGTTGTGGCACGACACCACGCTTTCTTTCGGCGTGACTCTTAGAGCCTCGAACAAAATTGTTGTATTGCATATTCGTATGACATCACGCTGGCCTATAGACTCGGTACCATGGATCTGCTTATACACCGCGAGCACTATACTGAGCCTGTATTCGAGATCTGCTTTCCATTCGGTTTGTGCACCAAGTACAAAGCTCGTGTTTGCGAGCGAGCTCAAGTATACTTGTGCGTCGAAAAGCAAACAAAAGAAGAACGTGACGCGGTCGTTGCACTTTGCGCTGTAAAGACATGGTATATCAAGGAACGAATCGTTGGTCGGCGGCTAACGCATGCAGCTCCCGTAAAGATAGACCGGACGGCGAGAAGAGCACGTCTACAGCTGTGCCGAAGTCATGGGAAGTAGTACTGCAGCACAGATGGCGCACTTTGAGTTCGTATTTTGCGTGCTTGCCTTGCACGGGCGATAAACTTCAGCGCAGCCTTGCGTTAACATATAGCTGTCACTAAGTTACTACTCTGTGGATGTGTTGTAACTGAGGCTGCGCTATTTTTACAGAAATGCTAGCTTGCACGCTGAGCTTTCCATTCCAATGTAAACACACGTACATCTTGCGCGTCATACTGCTTGGCTGGTATTAAATGGTTGCCAGGCTTACTCGTATGTTGCAAAATGAAACAAAGAGAGCGAGAGAGAAAAAGCAGAAGAAAAAGAAGAGAAATGCATCGTTCAGGGGGAAAGAAACTTCGGTTTTATTCAAAAAGAGAAAGATTACTAGGGGTCCCTGTATAAGTTATGCTACAACTAAAACTACTTGAAGGCGAAAGCGCGTGCGCCGCTAACTCAATAATTCACCAAACTCGAACCGTGATTCAGCACTTTTTTTTGCTGAGTAAGCTCACTTGGACCGTCAAATCACACATATATTTTTTGCAGGTCACTCCCCAACTCCGTAACCCATTGATTCACTCTTGATTCACTCTATCATCTTGGCTTTACTTCCATCACACTTGGGTTGCTGTATTACTCCAAATTGTTTAATTTTCATCACTCTTGATTCACCCTATCCCCACTTGATTCACCTTCATTGAGTCTTAATTCATTCTCATTTACTCTTCATTATCTTAGCTCACTCTGGCTCATCATTACCTTTCGTTTGACTCCTACCACCCAACCAAACCCCTTAATTCACCATCAGTTCACTCTTAATTCACCTCTCTCTATACCCATTATTACTTCAGTTCACTTGCTTAGTCATTCTTCCACCCTCAATAGTGGTTTTGTGCGCATTATCTCTTCTTATCCTAAGAGGACCATTCCGTGTCGACGACGCGGTTTTGAAACGACCTTGAAACGGAGACCTTACCATGAGACAAATATTTCGCCATAAAGAATAATAATAATAATAATAATCAATAAAAAAACACCACACTTGTTCCAGGACAATATACCACTGTTCCATGCGGAGTTATTGCGCGAGATTCCATACAATCCCTTAATGTCGCTGTATCTGTTGATAGACGGTAGTAGAGGGAAAATATGATGATGCTGACGTCTTTCTTTTTAGGGCTTCGCTCGCTATTATTTCATCGTGAGAACCTTTTTCAACCAACGACGCTAACGCTTGAGATATTAGTTTTTAGACCCGTGACCGATATTCTGATCTCTGTATTCTGCACATTGTGCTGACCTTTGGATCGTTAGATCTCAGCTCTCTCAGCACTAGGCCCGATAACACAAACAAGGAGGAGGATCAGTGTTGCTAACGGTACCTTGCAAACGCTACCAAAAAATTGCTGTGCTCGAGCGTCGGTGATCAGATGTGCTAAGTATAAGCAGTCCAATTTCATTATACGTGAAACTCTTCTATCTAAACATGCACCAACCAACCCTGTTCAGAGCACTCCTGCTCATATTGCACTGTGGCAGCTGCAACACATGGCCTGCCCGCCAGAACTTTCTTGAGCACAGAAAAAAAAAAAAAACATCGGCATCTCAACCCCTCCTAAACCTAGCCTCTCTCACCACATGAGGCATGACGCGACAGTGCTTCTTGTTGAGAGCCATGCACTACAGTATATGTGTATATATATGCAGTTCGAAGTCAGACGCGAGTGTGAGACCTCTGGTCTAGACTCTTCGACCAAGCTGGCTCTTTGAATGGCATACCAGCATGGTGGCATTTGTTCCGCGACGCACGCGCTGCGTGCGCAGACCGATTGACCCTTATCTGGGCAAACATCTCTCGCCAGCTCCTTCCGTCCCACGCGAGACGCGCCCGGGCTGACAATGGCCGGCGCCGAGCGGGCAACCTTTGCACGACCATCAAGAACCCATCAAGTCGCATCGCCCGAGACGCACCGCGACCGTTTCGGGTTTATTCGCGCACTCACGACCCTCGTCACGCTCGGCTGGCGAGCACGAATCTCCCCTGGTGGAGGAAAATAAAGGAACGCTTATATACTGGGCCGCAGAGGGGACAGGCTGTACGAAACTGTGTGACGCACAAGGCTTACGTCAATGTGGGTTCTAGAGCAGGCTGTTTCTTTGGCATCCAACTTGCGCTTGAACAATTGATGAGCCTTGAAGAGTAATCAAGTGTTCGAGAGAATCCGTTTGGTGAGGAGAGTGCATAGATAATTGAAACAATGACTAGCCAAAAAGAGTCAAATAGACGACGACTTGAAGTTTCGGGGCTTCTATGCGCATCCTTTGTGCACAGCAAGGTAGAATAGACATGAGTTGTCCAGGACCGAATTCACAAAGCTTTTTGTGAGTAAGTTTGCTATTGGCCGGTCGCTTTCGCTAATAAGGAAGGAAGGAAGAAGGAATAGACAGAAAGACAGGGAGGTTACCTAATTCTCAGACCAGCTGGCTACCCTGTGCTGGGAAAGGATGTAAGGGGAATAAAAGATAATATAAAACAGATGTTACAAAAGAAATAATAATAATTTGTCCAACATTACTAGTGGCTGACATCTGCTCTTAAAGACTGGTCTATCGTAAGAATTTCTTTGTGAATTAGGCCCTGGGACCCGAATCAACAAAATCTTCTTACGCTAGAATTATTTGTTCGCCTAGGGGCCAAATTCGCGCAGCTTTTTCGAAAAGTTCACACGAGCGCTTCTCGATTGATCGGTGTTCTGGCGCCCGCCACTGATGATAGCGATAGGGATGATCGAGACGACCGGCCCCGCGATGAAGAATCGCGGACGGTCATTACGTAAGAAAAGTTTTCTGAATACGAATGACGCGGTGTTACAGTGCAGTTGCCAAACTATAGGTTACCACGTATGTGGTGCATTCAACGATATATGGTTGATGGACACATGAAACACGCAAAAGGCGCTCTTTCGATGTTCTTCCCCGTGTGCTTTATATCTTTGGCGCAGCATTCACAGCGTTACAACCCGTTGCTTCTCACACAGGGTTCCGGACCGACGGTGCGGCGCGGCTATGCGCGACTGGCCTTCAACAACTGTGGCGAAGAGACGGATCCGCTGTTCGTGACGGGCTTCGACCTGGAGCCAAACCCCGTGCAGATTCCCGGCCCCTTGTCCGTCGGAATCCGCTTCAGAATAAACGAGAACATCACGTCTCCCATCGCGGTTAGTATATGGCACGCCGTCAGGCGTTCATTCTACCGACAGCATATGCCGCGTACTAGCAGGCGCATAATTCTGCTGAATATGAGCCCACGTTTATTTCATGTTATTTGTAGGACATGAGGGATGAGACAAAAGACTGCTGTAGAGCGGCTTGACGAAGCCCTCACCCTTTGTGCTAGAGAAACAGTGCAGCTCACTGCGTACGCACCCTCGCAACAGCGCAGACATAACACAAACTTACAGTGCGCACGGGAAAACATGCATACTTCAGGAAACACACACGCGCTGACAAAAACACATATCGCAACAAGTTGAGACACTGGACAATAGCCAGAAATTACGCGCCGAATATATTGAAATGTCAAAGAAATTATTTGTACTCTTTACCAAATACATTATCCGTGTAGCGTGGTCGCGCAGAAGCAGTTTATCGTCGAATAGATCTATATTACACACGAAACTTGCAAATAAAATATTGGTAGAATAATTTGACCACTGATTCTGCGCATATAGACCCAACGCACTTCTAGGCATGTACACGGGTGATCACAGAAACGGACAAACATAAGCACTTGTGTTTGTCAATTTCTGTGATCGTCCGTGTGCCTGAAGTGGCGCTACTTCTATAAAAAACAATTGCATACCAAACAAAACCTAGGAATAAATATGCGGGGTGACAAGGGCAGTGACCGTTATTTACGCCATGACGTAAGATACAAAAGTCCATCGATATAGGGACGAACTGTAGTATGTATGTGCAAGTATGCTTATGTGCGTCTGTTTGTAAAAGCACGCCGCGTGTAGTAATGCACGAGCTAAGTTGTCGTAGGTGCATATCTGGGACTGAATTCACAAAGCTTTTCCTTGCTAAGGGCTGTTTGCCATTGGCCGGCCGACTTCACTAATAATATGTCCAGCATCATCATTGGCTGAAATTTTCTCTTACGAACTATTTTGGCGTTAGAGCCTTTTGCGAACGCGGGCCCAGAACCTGCAAGCACGAAACTTTTTCAGCACACTGGAGCTTGCAGTTGGAATGAACTCGCATAAAAATAGACGTTTTGTAAATACGAGACCTGGCCCCATTATTCAAAAATGTTCTTACATTGCTGGAACTGCCCGTAAGAGCAGAAGCAAGTAAATCATTATGATGGAAATAGTATTAGCGAAGGTGGAACGTCCAGTGGCACTTGCGAACAAAAACATTTGTATTCAAAGCCTTATCGTTCGTAAGTGCGCTTCGCAATTGGCAGGCCACCTCTGCTAATGATATGCCTAACATCAGCATTGACTGAAATTTGCTCTTGCGAACAATTCTAGCTTAAGTGGTCTCCAGTATATGTTTAACGTGATACGATTTCCCCTGCAACGCTCATCGTGTGTTGTGGGAGTTTTTCCTTTTTTCCTATATCTCCCTGTGCCAGTGTGTGTACGTGTACACACCTTCCTTTTCTTATTCTTTCGTGTTATTCTGTTTCATCTTTCATCCTAAAATCCAGGTCCGTATTCACAAAACGCTATTGTGCTATAATTGTTCGTAAGAACAAAATTCAGCTAATCCTGACGCTAGCTAGACATATTATTAAAGAAGGCGGCTGGCCAATGGCACAGAACACTTGAGAACGAAAATTCAGCCCCAGGTGTGTGTAGGCTAAATCATCTTCGTGCTATAGCCGTACTATCGCGCTCAGTATATGAGCTGCAACGCGCTACTTCTTCGCCGCGCGCTTTCGCATTATAGCTCATACTGAGCGCCATTACAAATACAAAGCGTACCCGAGACTCCCGCCTCGCCTCATTTTCAAGTCATCATGAATAACGGACAGGTGCGTCGGCTTTTAAGCGTGTGTGTGTATTGAGATACATGGCGCACGTCGCTGACATCGTGCCACGAGCAAAACTGGCGCGGGGAAATTAATATAGTAATAGCACTGAGCACCCTTAGTAATAGGAGTAATCACGCATTCTGTTTTATGCCCCGAGGCAACACCTTGGCCCGAAAGGAACGCGGTTAGAGCGAGGCTACAAATTTACTCTCCGACTACTGATAGGAATCTCATTACACGACCGTTCTCGCTCGCCATCGACGTCTGGCTTGCCAGCACGGCAGGACAGAAGTAACGCCACGCAGCTGCGCAAGCAGAACTGCGGCTGAAATGATTCAGCAGCGCGGCTTGTAAAGGAGTGTATGTAATCTACACTATTCATTGCACTTACAGAGTCAGCCAGTAGCGTAAACGTAAAGGCTCCCGCTGAGACGTTGCCGGGCTAAGCGCAAACAGCACGCTCGCACGTCACATGGGCTCATTACGGTGGAGCCGCTGATAGAACCACAGCGGAGGTTCGCGGAAAGGCTGTCGCGTTCTCGCGCATGGCGTACGCGACTGCTGTGCACGGGAAGAGCGCGCTTATTACAGATTTCTCGCAACTGGACTTTGGTGGTTAAGACCCGTTGCTTGTTTATACGGCTCAGATGCAGCCCGGTGGCAGTCGCAATTGTACTGACAGAATGCGTCTCTTTCTGTATTCTCTAGTGTTTTCTATGTCTGTCCCATTTTAAACCCGCCTTCTGCCGTAACACCCTACCCTCGTTTTATTTTTTTTATTTTAGTTTTTTTCTTGCAAAGGTGCAAGACCAAACATGTTCTTCGAATTGCCGTGCTCCAATGAAATTCATTGACCTTGTCGCGATCATCCAAAAAGTGTGGGTGACAGTTACCGGCTCATAGAGGCGAATGGAACTGCCGCAGGGACTACGCAATGGTAAAAAAGCTAATTCCCATTTTGTCGGCAAATAGTCTGACATTTCTGCTTAATCTGTGGGGTTGTCTCAATTGAGTTATATTAATGACAGGAATGTATTCCGGTCGATAATTCTTGCTCGCCCAGCATTGACGCATGGCACTTACTTTACCGTCTGTGTGCCAATGGTGGCTCCCTGCGCATTCTAATAAATATGCAGCAGCCTCTCTGGACTAAACGTCGCTTCTTTTTACTTCCATGAATCAAATACAGCAGCACCGTGTAGTTCTGCTCACACAGGCGTGCGCTTTCATAAGGTGTATTTGCCTCCTTGCTAACCTCCGGAACTACCTCGGTTAACCTCCCTGCCTTTCAATGCATTCTCTTTCTCTCTTTCCAACCTCCTTTCTTTCTTTCCCTTTCTGTCTCTCTCTTCTGCTCTTGGCAACTTATAAAGAAGCTCGCCGAAGAAACCATTCCAAAATAAATTATTCGTCTTTATTATACATATTCCTTTTTCTAAACAAGGCCTGGTTTAATTTTCTACGTCCCCGATTCACTTCCCACTGAATGCTTTCTTTCTCTCTTCTTAATGTTGCGCCGGAATTTCAGTTAGTCGTTGGCAGCGTTAACACAACCGCGCCTGCCATGAAGCGCGCTTCTGGTGTAGCGATAGGCATGCGCACTTAACGGATGGTAGGACAGAAAAGTGGCACACTGATGTGGGGAAGGGGGGATTGCAACCACTCCCAGAAGTCAGAACACCAACCTTCCCCCTCCCCCTCGACAGATAGCCTGGGCGCGCTAATGGGGCAAAACATTTTTCTGTGAGCGCGTTTACATGCGTCGGCCCCTAGTATTGTGCTTGTCTGCGCGCGTGCGCAATTTCTGCACAGTACAGAACTATAGTCTAACGCTAGCCAAGAGATATGAAACATTCAGACGAGACGCTCACGTGACAAAGATGGGCTCCTTTTAACGGACATGTGGACTTGTCATTCAAGATTATTTACAAAAAAAGCCATGTATCAAAACATGTGTGCGTGCATATACGGTAATCACTGCGATTTCGCATCAACCGTGCACAGACATATTGGGAAAATTCAGGCACCGATCGAAAAAAAAAGAACTTCAAGCTCCATCGCGAAAAACGCGCATTGAAGAGAGAGCAGGAGTTAGAGGGCCCTTGAAGCGGTATATCGAATTCCTGACCAGAGTTGGAGTGCAAGAAGCAATTCTATCATGGAACTGCAAAAGCACGCTTCACACCAAGTTCACTTCCGTGTTTCCTGATATTAAACGCGCCTATCAGTTCTCGACAGTTCTCTAGTTCGCGCCGAACTACAAACGCGAGTGAGCGGTATACGCGGAGGAGCACACTGAGCGTGGTAACAACGGTGTGCGCTTTCACTGTCGTGTCGTTGATGAAAAAAAGTTGCTCTTGGTTTGTAGTCAGTGGTATTCGTCTATCATTCCCTGAACTTTAATCCCAATAATGACCGGTGCCTGGGCATGTTTGACGCCATCCTTTTGGGAATACCAATGTGTGGATGCTTGTATGCGCAACGTGTTTTAAGCTTAACTTTCACTTGCAATTACGCCGTCTGTCCGTCAACTTCCCGTCCTTGTGGTCTATTTCCGTTCGCTGGCGTCGCCACTTCTTCACTACACACTGACAAGCACAGTTTCGGCGGTTTGCACCTCAAAGCTGCGCCAGTCTGTGTACATACGCACCTGTATGGTATACCTAGGCAGCGCCCGCTTCCGCGAATGGAAAATACGGCGCTTCGATCGAACAACGGCACCGATGCGGCGGACCCGCATTCCACCGTCGAAGTGCCGCACACCGGGAAAGAAGAAGCGAGGGGCGGGAGGAGATCGGGAGGAGGCGGTGCCGCCGTGGATGTAGGCCAACATTCCGCGGCTGCTGAAACCGGCCGACTCCGGGAGAGCGCGCTGCCACGCTCGCCGTGCGTGTGAACCAGAGTGAGACTGTCCGCCGCCTTCTCCTGCATGTCGCCGTACTATAGCGCGCCGAGTTGCCCGTTCGGCTGGGCTTCTTTTTACGGCAAGAGCTGTCAATTGCCACGTGCGGTAAAGCTGGATTCACACGGCACCACGGCCGGATGGTGGATTCAGTCCGCCGACGAGTGTGACGTGGTTCGGCTGCAACGAATCGCGCCGGTATATAGCAGCTCGTCTACGACGTTCATGTGTGTGGCGTGATTCGGCGGCAGTGAGCTACGTCGTGCTCATCCGCTGCAGGGCTGAATCCGTCCTGCCGTGTGAGTCCCGCTTATAACCAGGGGCAGTGGCCACAAAAGGTTGTCGTTCGTAAGCGCTGTTTGTCGTTGGCCGGCCGGCCAGCATCACTGAGATGTCCAACGACACGACTGACCGACATCTGTCCATTTTAGCGAGTACTGGTCCATGTACATCGTTGTCGACGTACTGATAGTGATGACCCGCCGGGGTGGCTCAGTCAGCTAAGGCGTTGCGCTGCTGAGCCCGAGGTCGCGGGATCGAATCCCGGCCCCGGCGGCCGCATTTCGATGGAGGCGAAATGCAAAAACGCCCGTGTGCTTGCGTTGTAGTGCACGTTAAAGAACCCCAGGTGGTCGAAATTATTCCGGAGTCCTCCACTACGGCGTGCCTCATAATCAGAACTGGTTTTGGCACGTAAAACCCCAGAAAGAAGTACTGATAGTGATGTCACGTCATTCTCCATATATACTAAGAGCAAAATGATAAAGAATGACCGCATATCTGCGTGTTTTGCTGCAAATTACTTCTATGCGTGGACGGTAGTGCTACGTCAGTAGAAAGTTTAGACGTTTATTTATTTATTTGACAATACTGCCAGCTGCTTTTTGGCAGCCAAAGCAGGAGCTAGTGGTATAGGAAAAAAAAGGGACACCGTACAAGCAAAGAAAATGTCGAAATAAAATTCTAACACAGCAAGGTCAGCAAGGTCAGCACGTTGGTCTCACATCAATGCCATTGCCATAGTAGAAGTTTTGTATACTGCAGATGAGCACATTTGCATCAACAGCATGACTTTAATGAGTGTCCCTGAACGCATGACTGGGTTTACAAGACACCCCACATCCGTTTAGTAACTACAAATACACGAAAACGTGTGTTTTTTTAACACGAATATACGAAAACGTGGGGCTTTTTAAAGGCATGCGCGAAGGAGCGAACGATTTATCACTACAGCGAATATACTCCCCGTTTGCGAGTAAAACGATTTTATTCCAACTAGTGTAGTTGCTTCTTTAATTATTACTTCGGGGTATTTCAAAATGTCTGCTTCCGTGGCAAAACAAACCAAATGAACTCGTTTAGACATCTCATCTTTCCTATGTTAAAGAATCAATTGGAGCGCATTTTCTTAACCAACAAGCTTGATGCAACATTCATCAAACAAAAGGAAAACGAGAGACAGATAGAAATAGAGGAAAGGTGAAGAGGTTAACCAGATTAGAGTTTCCTGTTTACTACCCTGCAAAGGAGTATAGGCAAATAGGGGTCGCAAAGAGGGCAGAGAGAGAGAGAGAGACAAAAAGAATTCCAGCAGAACCCATCTCACAATTACTGTCGACGTTAATAAGATGTAGCGACAAACCATATTGGTGAAGACACCTTTATTTACAACCTGTGGTGAAAAAATTTAATTATGGGGTTTTACGTGCCAAAACCACGATCTGATTATGAGGCACGCCGTAGTGGGGGCCTCTGGAAATTTGGAACACCGGGGGTCTTTAACGTGCACCTAAATCTAAGTACACGGGCGTTTTCGCATTTCGCCCCCATCGAAATGCGGTCGCCGTGGCCGTACAACCTGCGGTAGTCATTCTAAGATTTCCATTGCTTCGTGTTTCTTACCAATAGCACAAATGAGAGATCCGTTAATCTAGCACAACATCGTAGTGGGGGCATGTGAATAATATTTTAATGATGAGCTTTATGCGAAATATGTCAGCGTTCGGTTGCAATACACGTGTTACTGCTTCTACGTGCGTATTCTGAGCAATGAGTTTTAGAAATTAAAACGTTTCAAATAATTACACTGGCGTGGCTTAAGACTCACCCATTGTTTATCTTCATTGTTTCTCAGAGTTTGCACTGACGCGATTTGTGAAAAACCAAGCGCGTTTCAATTCTCAGTAGGAATTAACGCACATGACGCAGAATGGTGCCGAGGGTTGTCACTCTCGTTGTCATTTTCAGAAGCAAGGAACTCGCAAGTTCCCACAATGACGGTGTCCGTGGCTCAATGTTAAGGACGGATACTTCACGAGCTATAGCAGCAGTGGCAATGCCGGTGGCAAGGCAATTCAGTGCACCTAATCACGCCGCCGGCTACTCTTTCATTTGAGGAGGCACTTCTGCAGCAATAGGGCAACAAAACGTCGCGACCTATCACTGTACACAAGCTATTTACGTGCACCTTTCTTTCTTCCTTTGCCCGCCGCGGTCGCTCAGTGACGGCCATGGCGTATACTGCTGCTGAGCACGAGATCATGGGCTCGATGACCGACTGCAGCGGCCGCATTTCGATAGGGCCGAAATGCAAGAACGATCGTTTACTTAGATCTAGGTGCGCGTTAAAGAACTTCGTGTGGTCAAAATTAATACGAAGCCCTCCACTATGGCGTCTGTCATAGCCCAAGAGTTACTTAGGGACTATCAGCAAATCGTCAGTTCTTTCTTTCTTTCTTTCTTTCTTTCTTTCTTTCTTTCTTTCTTTCTTTCTTTCTTTCTTTCTTTCTTTCTTTCTTTCTTTCTTTCTTTCTTTCTTTCCTTGAATGTGGTCATAGCAGGCTCTGTCGTCCGTCAGCACCGGGAAAAAATGAGTTGGGAGGCGTGGTGAGGCAACAACCGGCCGCTTCTAACAAGCACTCGTCCTCCCCTTACCACTGAATTCACTCTCCAATCGTCCCCCTCTCTACGCCTGTCACAGCGCCGGCCCATTGCAGCCGGGGTCAGCGCGATAAAAGAGACCGCCTCCCTCAAGGGAAAGCTAGAACTTCCGCGTGTGCGAGTATAGAGCCGGAAACGGAAAACAAAATAGCTGCTTCAAGAGCTACGATTTCGGTCGCACCACATCACATGGTAGTTGCCATGGTTCGGCCGGGCGTCTGGCCGGAACGGTGCCGACAATGATAAAGAAAACGAACGGTCAGCCGTCATGTAACCGTTCCCTATATAGGGCGAAATCAACCGATGCGCAGAGCAGAGCGAAGCAAGGCAGCTGACAGAAGAAAATAACCGTGTTTTGTGCCTGTGACCTAGCACGCTAAAGAGGCGATCTGCGGAAGTGGAGTCCTCTGAAGGAAAAGGGTTCGCGACTACGTGGCAATGGAGCAAACAGTATACATGCGGTGCTCAGAAAGGCGTCAAACAGTTAACAAAACGAGCTCGAAGGCGTGTTGTTATGCTGATCACAAAAGCGTGGCCGGAAGTGTAATACATAAATGCAGGAAGGAAGCTGGCGTGAAAGTGAAACGTGTACCTTTAGTCTGCTCGCACCTGTGGGTCACCGCTCTTTTTCTTGACTTGCGCTTTCTCGGTCTCTTCACTCTCCATGAAGATGAGCATTCTGAAGGTTACCTCATAGCAACGACCCGTCAACTTTCAGCAGTTCCCCCGTGTAATATCTCCAACAAGCTCAGCTAGTGGTATATATTTAACTGCATGCCTTCCCTATAGAACCCCATTCCCTTTCTACCCACATGGGAACTACGAAGAACCCGTATGTAACAAACTGAAATACTTTAACCACCACTAAGGAAAATGTAAGCCCATGTGGTATTGTCGACTACTGCACCCGTATGTGTGTGCGTGCGTGCGTGCGTGTGTGTGTACGTATGTATACATGCATGCATGTATGTATGTGTGTACGTACTGTACGTATGTATGTATGTATGTATGTATGTATGTATGCATGTATGTATGTATGTATGTATGTATGTATGTATGTATGTATGTATGTATGTATGTATGTATGTATGTATGTATGTATGTATGTATGTATGTATGTATATGTATGTAGTGTATGTATGTATGTATGTATGTATGTATGTATGTATGTATGTATGTATGTATGTATGTATGTATGTATGTATGTATGTATGTATGTATGTATGTATGTATGTATGTACAGTCTTGCATTTTTGAAGAATATCACGTAAGCGTCTGCACCTCAAATGCGCCTGAAGCATGATGGAGTATTTTTTACAGCTCGGGAGCAAGGTTCACAGGCCGAGATGACGGTGCATGGCACGCCGTTACCTAAGATATCGTTTACGACTATTGCGGCACTTTTACGGTTTCCGGAAAAGCTCGCAACGCGCGTTGCAGTAATGTTCGCACCGGACAGGCAAGGACGGGTTAAGCCCCCAGCTGTGGAGCAAGAAGCAGAATAATAATAAAACAAATAAAGACAAGTAGGAGCCCCCGTGGAACACGCAGTATGAGACTTCTCTCTAAGTGACAACCGTCACAAACGGCGCACGGAATTTCATCTTCTCGTGATGACTCACGAAGGACGTGTGTCACGCCTTCCAGAGCAGTAAGGCGGTGCTAAGTAATTTCCTGATGAAAAGCTTTGCGTTTGTTTTGAGCGTGTCACACAGGGACAATATAAATTGGTTGCGGTGTGATATATATAGGGCAGCGAACGGAGACCAGCAAGCATGCGCTCGTTCGCAACTGTCTCTGTATATTCTCTCATGCGTCGTTCTTTAAGGGAAGAATAATTGCAACTCGTAGCTGTCTTGCTTTTTGCCAGGTGATTACGTTACCGAACTGTTGCCGTTATCGGGTTATCGCTCTCGCGTGCGACACGCTTTCTGTGTACGAAAATTCGGGAACGTTTCCGCGAACTTGATGGTGAGAAGGCCTGTTTAATCAGACTGCGCGCGCAACGCGAATAGTGTTATATACCTTCAGATCTACTTGAGCACCAGTGATTACTCTGTAATGTACGGTGACTTGCGTATATTAACACCGAACCGGCTTAAGCCACAAGATTAGATTCGATGTCCAAACACCGTGCTCGTCGCTTTATATTGTCGTCGTTTGAGTGTTTTGAACAAAATAAACGATGAAAACACTGACAAATAAACATACGGTAAAATATTTTAAGACATTTCGGCTTCCGTACGGAAGCATTGTTCGCAGGAAATGTCTTAAAAGCTTCCTATTCTCTTTGGTCACCGTTATCACTCTTTCTTTCGTTCAACATGCTTCCTCCTGTTCAGACGCGATGTCGTCAAACCATCGATTTCATCAATTTGAGTGTTGCTTTTCATTCTAGACACAGGTTTGGTCAATAAAATGCCTTCAATAACTCTTTCCGGTAGTCTTTCTGCTTCTTCACCGTCACTACACCTTGACAATACATACATACACGCACGTACACATGCACAAGCTAAAGACATTGTGGGTAGTGAATTGATCATGGGGCAAAGAAACAATTAATCGTGGGGCGAAAGAGCAAACGTGTGGAGCAAAATAAATGTGTGGAGCAACATAAACGCATTTGCCGAAACGCAGGTGCACCTGGAGATGCAGAAGAAGCTGACGCTGCTGTTCGGCCTGTCCACGTGGCTGACGATACCGTGCCTGCCCAACGGCGTGGGTTCGTGCACGTACGACGACATCTGCAAGATACACCTTTTCTCCAAGCCGGAATGCCTGCACCCGAAGACAGGGGAGGAGATACCATGCCAGTGTCCCTACCACGAGGTATGTATTCGTTATTTGAGAGAGAGAGAGAGAGAGAGCAGTGAGAGGAAAGGTAGGGAGGTCAACCTGAGTCCTGTTTGCTACCCTACACTAGGGGTAAGGGAAAGGGGGAATAGAAAAAGGAAAATAGTGAGAGAGTGTTATCAGCCTACTTCATATCCACTGCAGCAGGAACAACTCTACCAACGATCTATGCCTTGAGTCAGCGGGCTCCATTCTATGCCTGCAAGTTTCCTAATCTCAGCCGGCCCAACTGCACTTCGTCCTATTAATAACACTAGAATATCAGCTGTCTTGTGTTTGCTCTCTAAACCACCCTATACTCTTACATCACTGTCTTCATATCTCTTAACGCTACATATATCGCTATCCGTTCCACTGCTCGCTGCAAAGTCCGTAGCTTCTTCTCGAGCTTTCTTTTATCCTCCAAGTTTCAGCTCCACACATTATTACAGTTTATGAAATCCACTGGCCTCAGTGACCGATTGTAGGCGTAATGGGCAGCGGCACGGGTTTGCATTGCTAGTGCCCTTCCTTCCTCCGTCGTCTGCGTAGGGTAGCAAACCAGAAGCGCCTCACTGCTTTCGCTTCTTTGCTGAGCTGAGAAAGCACGTGCCTTTGAGGTCGCATTCCGATGGCGGCACAATGCAAATACACCCGCGTGCCGAGATTCGGTACATGCAACATGGTCATCCATACTCCAGGTGCAGTCCAGAAGACTAAACCCAATCAATTATTTGGTTAATTATTCTTTGGGTTCGTTAACGTGCACCCAGACAGGTATCGGCGTGGTCATTTTTTTTTTTCGCTGTCGGTTTTAAAAAGAGTTATTTTTGACAGCTCTTAGTGACACATCAACTCGTATTTCAAGCACAACATGTTGCGCGGAGGCTCCTCTCTATCTACGCTACCTGAAACTAGGCTTTTTACCCGGTCCAAAATGTTGTTGCAGTTTTCCTTTAAAATAGCTATAGGCTCGAGTGACCACTGTGTTACGTGATAATTTTATATGCGCATGTCCCTTGTTTATTTCCTCGTTATCATCTCTCATTGCTTTCTTCCCCTTTCCACCTTCCCCTGTGCAGAGTAGCAGGCTGGAACGTACTAGATAAGGCGACCTCTCCGCTTTTCCCATAACAAATGTTCTCTCTTATACATACCCATTACCGTAGGGCGTTTGCAATGGCACATGAAAATTTTTATTATTGCGATAGCAATTATATGGACACTCCTGGCGAATGTTCGCCGTCATCGTCGCTGTCGCTGGCGGCGTGGGCGTAGGTGTGATGCTCCATATGGATTGTTCGATATGCTAGTAGATGCTATATTATTGAAACCTCAAAAGTTGCTCTCACCAGGTTGCATGTTCTTGACTGATTTATTAGGCATAATTATGGCAATTGCAGACCGCAAAGAGCAGTCATAAAACATTTCATTCGCAGTGTATGTCAATACCTTAAAGAAGTTATAAACCTTTAAAAAATTCCAAACACTATTTGGGCTCACAATTTCAAAGTGATGCAATTTCACTGGTACCGGCGCCAGTGTTCTTTACGAGCGTAATATTTTACTGGGCGCTGACTAATCTTGATGGTTTCGCATCGCTCTCAACCGGTCTCATCTCGTGCAGCGTCGAGGTGCAACGCCTGCAACGCCACTGACGGCGCTCATGGCGCTAGCGTTCTCAGACGTCTTGTAGCTCCCAGGGCACTGTTTCATCTGCCCAGCAGAAGTTGCCTTGCGCGATGCATCGCGCAATGTCGTACCCGCATATATAGTTACAACACCGTCCGAAGAGTTCAGCGCAACGATAAATCTTGCTACCGCTGTCGATACTGCCAACTTCTGCGCCATATGCATTTAAGCCGACCTGTTTAAAAAGATCTAAACAACCAAAAGGCACAAAACAAAGTATGCATAGTTGCATCATGACATAATACTGGCGTACAGTGTTCAGCGTACGCATTAGCACGCGAAGAAAATAAACACGCTTACATTCCTCACCTAATTGTTTCCCACACTGCACGTGCAATGCTCGTCGTCGACTTCCCTTGCACGTCTACTGTCTCTAAATTTCATTCTGGTTGCGGCAGGCACCCGACAGACAAGAGTCATTTATTTACATCTCGATAATGGCATCCCACGATGACCCCGTGGCGTAACGGGGTAGTGTTACGTACCCTATTTTAGCGAGGCGATGCCTCAACAGGTGACGCGCACGCGGAAAGTTGATGCCCCACGAGCAGGAAAAGTGTCGATTGCGGCTGACGTCGCGAGTGGGTGTATAACCGGCGCTGCCCTTGTAAAACTGTGTCATGCAGGGCGAGTGGCGCCTGAAGCCGACCACATTCAAGGTGCCCGAGCTTCCGCCGGACCTTCCCTCGTACCTGCTCGACGGCGAGTTCGTCATCAAGGCCACGGTGCTGCGCAACGGAGAGCAGATCGGCTGCTATTCCACAGACGTTGAACTCAACCTGTGACCTCGGCCCCGACGCAGAGCGCGGGGACTCCCAAATGTCCTCCTGTGTGTTTAATATCGCGCGCGTGTGTGAGAGTGTGTGCTGTGTCGTGCGTCCGTCCCACTTTTGAAGCGCCGAGAACGACATCGGCGGCGACCGCAGAATGCCGCGGAACTGAAATGGTCCTTGGCGGGCCGTCGACCCTCTGGGGTGACGCTTCCTGCGAGGCGTCGAGTCAGCGTTGGCGAGTCGCTTCTTCGGGCGACTGACAACGACCCGAGACAGAGTCACGTAGATGAATACCACGAGACAGCGCGCACCGCCTCTGCTATGGTTCACCCACCGGCAAACCTTAGAATCATTCTTTCATCAGCCTATCGTTGTATCACAATTTGAATTGTCGAGAGAACGTGCGTTTCTCTCTCTCTTATCTGTCTTTGAGCTAGACGGTATCGAAACTGGCACAAGTTTCTCTTAGTACGCAATCGCCCAACGGTAGCGTGGAAGCTGGCCGATCAACAAGACCTTATACGAAGGCCCCCAGTCTCACATTTATCGGTCAATCGATTGACTCTCCGTCGCGCATGGCTTGCACCATGTCGCGCACGGCTTGCATAGAACCTAAGCTATTGCCAAGAATTTCGTCTTATCACAATCACTGCACGGCTGCCGGCGAGAGGCGGCACTGCATCAAATTATCTTTCCTTTGCTAGTTTGGCGAAACTGCTGGCAACTGCTCAGTCCTCCACTGAGCTCAACTTACGATGTAGGTTACGTCGGCTTAGGTTTAACTTGTATTAGTCATTCTGGATTTCAGACAACATGGCGCGCCACTTCAGTTCTATCATGCCAGAGGAAATCGGCCTTGCAAATTGCAAGCCTGTTGTCTTTACTGTCATGACGTCACAAGCTCAGTTACTTTGATTGCTGTTCGTAAGACTTTAGTCAAACATATTCCAACGATAGAAGCAGTTACTGCAGACAGACTTGGAGCTCTCCGATGCGCAACCCAAGTGCTATCTGCTGGCCTCTTGGCCCAACAGTTGATATTTCACGAAATTTTTGAACAAATAATTACCAAAAACAAAGCAGCTTAGTTGGTAACAAGCTTCCTTTTTTTTTTCGTAGTTGCAAGTTACAACTGTAGCAAGCGTGTTTGTCTTGCAATATCATCTTTTTTATCTTCGCGTAGTCTCCAGTCATGGCAGAGTTGGTCAAAGCAACTAGTCCCGGTGCAGACTCGCGCTAGATGAGACATGCTGTCTGAAGGGGCCACACATAGTAATGCGGTCTTCCCGCGCTGGCGCCATGTGTGCGTGGTATGATTAATTAACTCTGCGTCTCCTGATAATGGTTACGCGTATACATAGACGAGTTTTTTAATCACGAAGGCCACACAAGCGATCTCAAGGTCTTGCCAATTTCGGGCCTTGCCTCTGATGACTCTCCGTCGAACAGGGACAGCAGCAACGCTCCGCGAGCGATTGTTTCAAGGTTTCGCTCATTTCATCATGACTGGATGTCAGGATCAACTGCATACGAACAACTTGCCTGTAACGCGTTGTTCTTTGTAATTTCCTCGCAAAGTCTTCCTTTGAAATTCACTGTTTTATAAAGACCAAATCTCAGGAAGCCAGTACAGGGTAAGCAGACTCTCAGCAATTTTTGTACTGGAAAAAGCACGAAATTATGTAAGTCCTTCTACGCGTGATCTGCCCAACTTGTAATGTAAATAGTACACTTATGTCAGTAACGTATATGCAACTGCAAAGAAAGCTGATGTGACTTCCATGTGCGGAAGTCGCATTTTTGCACCATATAAATTTTGATCGTGGCTTCTGGCAAAACCCAAGGCAGCACCAAAAAAAAAAAAAAAAACGGTGGCCGTCAACGAGCGTGGACGGCGGCTTTATTCCCACGAGACCAGCACTGGTGCTGATGATCTCCAATGATTAAATGTTTTCGAGTCATACAAGAAAACAAAGTGAGTAGCTACAGGCGAGACACACGGATACCGTGATAGAATAGTTGTTGTTCTAGTTTGTGCGTGCTTATACTAGAAAAATGTGGCGCAAGATGTGTACAACTACAACCGGGTGGGCACAGACACTTGTGCTACATGTCTTGATCGTCGTTGTCTATTTGGTTTGCGCCACATATTTCTGGCCCAAGTACAAACACCCTGACTTGACTCCCCACTCATATTCTTTATTATTCACTGTTGAGAACGTTCCTGGGCTGCTTCTCTTACAAAAGTTCTGAATGAGTACAGCGTCATGAGTAATGAATTAGCCTAACTTTTTCCGACGATTGTTGACGCGTCGAAATAGCATACATTGAAGACTGAAAACCGTTTTTTTTTTTTTTTTTTTGCGAGCATGTGAGAATAATTATAATGTTTCAATTCTCTTCATGCGAAGCTTGTCAAAGTGTGCATCTTTAGCTACGGATATTTCATTTCGTAGCATTCCTAAGGTGCATAATCTGATGAAAGCTGCGCACATGTTTACAGGGCTTCGGTAGTCAAACTGTTCATCCACAGACAAGGGCATTTCTTTGTTAGAATTGTTTAGCAGCTTTCGAGTGACTCGAAGTCCTTTAAAGAATTTCAGTTCATAGAAAACTTCTGGTTTGCTCTGCTCCTAGAGAGGTATATATGCCTATATCATATGTGAAATGTCGAAAAGCGCACTTGTTACTAGATCACACTTCTAAAAATTACGGCGCCCATTTTTTTTTTACATGCTCAGGAAATATTTCCTGACACATTTTCGGTGAATCAATTGCAATGAAATTGAGATATTTCAGTTTTGTTCAGATATAATAGAACGTTCTTAAAGTGCTCCACATCAACGAGAACTTTCAAATGTCACGTTTCAGTTCAAGTTCATTTACGCCAAAAAAAAAAAAAAATAAAGAATAAAGGATGTTAGACCATTGCCTCGTTGTGCGTTGTAGTCCTTTACTTTGCAATGAGCGATGATTTCCAGATTCTGCTTGTCCATTCGTCACTTCGAATGATATTTATCGCGGAAAATTTTTGAAAGGGGGTGATCTTACTACGCTAAATGTGCCAGCAACCTCATTCGTGCTAGAGCACTGCACGGGCTCGGGCTTACCCGAAAGCCCGGGCCCGGCCCGGCCCGTGGGCAGGGCCGGGCCGGGTAGAGCAGTTTTTTCACGGGCTCGGGCCGGGCTCGGGCACGGCGTGTGCTTTTTGACCCGGGCCCGGGCCGGGCTCGGGCTTTCTGGTGGTGTGCATGTAACGTGCAGCGAGTTATTCTCGGGCGTCTCAACTCTGAAAACATGTATTTTTCAGTCTCGGGCCGGGTTCGGGTCAGTTTCGAGCCGGGCTCGGGCCGGGCTCGGGCCTAAGGTAAAGGGGTGGCGGGCCGGGCCGGGCGGGTAATGTAGATTATTTCCGGGCCCGGGCCGGGCCCGGGTCTCGCCATAAAAGTTTTGATCGGGCTCGGGCGGGCCGCCGAACGTAAAAACGGGCCCGGGCCGGGCTCGGGCTGAAAAAATTGGCCCGTGCAGTGCTCTAATTCGTGCACCTCACGCTAAGAGAATGACGGTCTGTTTTGCCGCGACACATGCTTAAGCATCTGCGTGACGTCCCGTTCTGGACATTGTTCACGGGAAATCTGCATAGTGTTAGCTTTCCATGCTCAAGTCTTTAAATCGTCATCTAAAGACGGAAAGCTTCCCCTGCAGCTTCAGTAGGTGCAAAGAGTCACGGATTTGTAAAGATAAAATTTAGCCTTCTTTCAGACGCCACCAGAGTCATAAGAAGCCAACAAACAATGACACCAAAGACAACATAGGGGAAATTATGTGCAGTTCTTAATTGAATTAAAGAAATGATAAATAAATGGAAATGAACACTCCCAGGATTAGTTATAGTAAAAAAAACTTAAGTACCCCAAAAAGTGGTTGGGAAAACGGCGCCGCGGTAGCTCAATGTCTAAGAGCATCGCACGCGTAATGCGAGGACGAAGACGTATGCATGTATGCATGTATGCATGTATCTAATCATGCATGCATACATGCATGCATGATTCCGGCATGTATCATGCATGTAATCATGCATGTAAATCCGGCGTCGGAAACCGGCGTGCAATGCGGGTTGCGGAGAAATCATCCCCAGCCCCGACCGCGCAGGCCCTCCACGTGGTGCAAGGCTTTGGTGAACAAAAATTGCATTTCTCACAGTGAAATCCGTCAGGAAAATTGTAAAGTACGACTTTACCATTCGGCGTCGGATTGTAATTTGAATGTACGAGAAAACCTAATTCTGCTACGAGGAAACTTAAACACAAACCTCTTTTCCAGCATTTATACTTGCAGCATTTATACTTGCGTGTGGACGTGTGTGTCATATTGCCCATCGACATATATCCGCATATCCGTTTACGCATACGCACTGGCACATATGCAGTGACCCAAGTTGGTATTAAAGAGGTCATTGAAGGGCGGGACATACCCAGTTTCACATACGCTGTGTCCAAGTTGAGGTGAAAGGGGTTTCAAAGAAGAACGGCACATACACAATCTCACATACCCGTGACTCAAGTGGCCCCGACTATTGGTTTCGAACCCTCTTCACAGCAGCCTGATGATTTAACCATTAGGCCATTTACTACCCAGTGACCCAAGTTGGCCAGGAAAAAGGGGACAGACGGACAGACAGATAGAGAGACAGACCCCGAAAAGTGCATGAACTATGCTAATCACATTTATGAAGATAGATGAATAAATCCTTCGCAACGGGGTCTAAACGACGCGAAGCTTGTTTGTATTAGTGAGACAGCAACAGTTATACGGATGACACGAGCACAACCTCGTAACTTGTATGTTGGCTGTATGTGTCACGAGGATGGAGGAGATGTATGACACTTGTTGAGAGAAGAATGTTAATTAGAGGTGCATGAACGGAGAAATACAGCACATATCTAAAAACATTTGGCAAAACCCATCTCACTATGACTGTCGACGGTAATGCGTTAGCATTGAATCGATACAGCGAGTCAAGGCATCGCCACCGTCGAAACGAGTTATGTATGAGGCGTCTATTGCAATGGGACTCCTCTTTCACGCTTCACCAAAAAACACTCGGTGCCATCTATTGGTGCCACCACGAAGCATGCGCATGGACTCCGAAATGCATGGCACGCCGGTGCGTGCGAACGCTGAGAATTGTTCATTCGCTTGCCGCGCACAACGTGGCACTTACACAGTGACTCAAGTTAACGAGAGGTTCATTGAAGAGCAGCACGTACATGGCGCAGCTCGCTAAAGCGTTGGCGTGAAAGGCGTTCATTGAAAAGCGGCACATAGCCAGGACATTTGTGGCGCAGCCGGCTATAACGTCGCATTTCTGTCTTTGCGGAGCCTGTTTGATGTGGGTTAGATTACGCCCAGCGTCGGATAAATTTAAAGGATCTTTATTTGTCATTGCAAAGCAGCACACACCTACTGGCACATACCTATAGGTATGTGCCAGTAGTGACCATGGTGACCCAATTAAGTTGGCATCAAAGCATGACAGACCGAGTGGCACACACCCAGTACTCCAAGTCGGTGTCAAAGACTTTCTTCGAACAGCGATACCGACCCAGTCTCGCATATATACAGTGACCCCTCTTGGCGTGAAAGAGGCTCGTTGAAGAGCGGCAGGTATGCAGACATTGCCACATACTTAGTGACTCAAGTTGGTCCGATGGTTGGTTGCGAACCCTGTTACCTCAGCACAGCAGCGCGATGCCCTTCCCTTTCGACCACGTAATACCCAGGTAGGTGGGAAACGATTAGATACAAACATAGATAGATAGCCCCCGGAACGGGCGTGAAGTACCCTAAAATTGCTAACGCATTAAAAATGCATGTTAGAGGATTGGCCAAGTCGTGCATTCTGCCACGTACCCAATGGCACATACCTAGGGCTCCGTGTTTTCGGATAAATCCGAAAAAATCCGATAAACACTCGCCGGTAAAATTTTCGACAATTCGGATTTATCCCATAAACTCCGATTTTAACGGCCAATATGACCCTGTTCCGTTCTATATCGAGAGGGCATGTTCTAAGCAGTCATTGATAAATCGGCCGGTTTGGCCGATAGAAACTTTACATCACGTCAACAGTATCTCGTAGACCACACCCATCGCACATTTAACAAAAGGCTTGTCGCGCACGGAGCGAGAGACGTATGACCGCTCAACGACTGTGGCAGACCTTCATGGATACTACGCTGCTGTGGCGGAAAAGTGGAGGCAGACAGTTGAGAGGAACCTTTTCGATGCACTCCAGTGCACCAGTGAATCGTTTTGGTATAGTGTTCAAATTGTGAATCTAAATGTGAAGCATGAGATACCCCGCGCGTTCGAGACCTATGCGCCGATTTTTAAGTTAGTGTATCTTGAAACTGACGACATGAGCCAACTCATGAGTGATTTTGCGAACTGTCAGAGCTAATTATTCAGTAACATTGTCGCACCTCTGTATATCGCTTTGGAGACTTTACACTGTCCAGTGGCCAGTGCTTTCTCACTGCGCGCTCAGTCTCTATAGCGCGAACGTTGAAAGGGCATTTTCAAAGCTGAGTTGAGAATCATCAATCGAAAGGAGCGTGCTTCCATCAGTGACAGCAACCTCGTAAAGTATGATTGCGTCTATTACAACAAGCTTTAAGGCTTGTAATACGCACAAACGTAGGTGTTTTGTATTCAAGTATTTGTGCATGTGTGTATATGTGTTTGTGCGTTCTAACCTTCCAGACAACAAAAATACGCTTCGAGCTGTTCTGATGTTTTCGTGTTCAGATATCATTTCATCTAAGATTTTGGAGTATTGATAATAATGCAAATTTAACTCCGAATTTCGGAGGATTGGGGATTTACGAGAAATAAACTCCTATAAACTCCGAATTTCCGCCAGAAAATAAACTCCGAAAAACACACTCCGAATTTCAAGAAAAATAAACTCCGAAAACACGGAGCCCTACACATACCCAGCGGCCCGAGTTGTCTACTTCGCAAGACGGCAGCAGCCAGCACCCGCAAAGTGTATGGAGGGAAGAGACAAAAAAAGCTTCGCCTTAAAAAAACCTACAGAATTGTGCCTAGGCATTACTCTTCTGATGAAATTCGTTGCAATGGAATAGTAACTTTAAAAAATATTCGCTGGGCCATATCCTGTGCGCGTGTGGCCAATGCATTATTAAATACAATGACAAGCGTTAGTCATAGTTGTGATAAATACGATCCTAGCTCTAGCAAAACGTGTTTGTGCAAGTTGGTGGTTTGATGCTGTCTTGGATAAGGCACATACACTATATACATACGTATACAAGGCTTGCTTTGCACATGTGTGCCCGTTGTGTGTTTAATTTTCGTGCCTGAGCTACATATACGGCAAGCTCATTCGCTGGAGTCATGCTATCATTCTACAGATTTCAAATCATATCAAGCTCCACCTAAAGAGCCTTGGCCGCCGCTGCCACGTATTCGTGTGGCACATACATACAACTGTTCGAAAGAAATTTATCGACACGTACTGGCAAACGCACATACCCGAGTCTCAAATTTCACTCTTCTCGCCTGAGAGAAATGCGCCAAACACTTCAAAACTCGCCGTTACTGAGCATCTCAAGTTATTTGAAAAGTTGCACTTCTGAAAGTGTTTTTCAGCTTTAGATTGACTCTGTGTTGCAGGAAATGAAAAAGAATAAAGAAAGGGAAGAACCAACCATCGCGTCTGCGCACTCTAGCGGCCGTAGGGGAACGAAGACGACGACGCTGAGGACTACTTGCGGCCCGAGCCGCGAGCCTGCTGTGGTGGAGCCTTTTCGTTTGCGACTCGTACATCTGGGTTGTGCGCTTTTTGTTGTTCTCACGGTCGTCTCCCCATTAGGTTGTGCGACCTGTGTACCATACGGAAGGAACCCGCATCGCGAGCCACCACCTCTGGTCATGGGCCGACCTCGGTCCACCCGGAGAGTCTCATGATCGCCCACAACAGGGGGCTGGGCTCCGGACAAGCAGCTTTTTCTCGGGGTCCGGAATAGATACGTGAGTGTGCCTCTGATCCCCACCAAGGTTGTTATTGTACTGAGCTATGGGCAAATGGAAGCGTGGTCTGGGCAAAATAGGCAATTGGCTCAGGTATACTATACCCTATCATGCCTCCCCGACCGACCAGACGCCCATGTTCAAAGGAACAAGAAGGGACTGATACGTTAAGGGGCGCGTGAATAGCTATGCTTCCGACAACTTTAACGAGTAACTAACAGGAGAATCAGATGTGGGAACTATTGTTTCATCTACATTACTTCAATATTTTCTCTCGCGCGATATTCGCAAGCACAGCGAAGTTTTGTTTATTCTCATTTGCTCACGAGCGCTTGTCAGCTCATTTATAGCCAACGCAACGTGTCACTATTGGGTATGCCACGCGGTGATTCGCATTGTGAGCACCCGTCGTAGCCGAAGTGTTAGTCATCGACCTAGTCGTCGGTGCAAATTCGTAGTGACTTCTCGAGTGAGCAACCGCAGGTTGAGAATTCGTTGCTCGATAATGAGAACAAATGAAAGGGATAGTACTAAAGGCACGTACCACTAGATAAGTTTCGGTTTATGCACTATACTTTCAAAACTTTTCTACTTGAAGCTTTGCTATTGCAGATATGTAATTTACTATACAGGTTAACTTAATATTCATCTTTACTGTCCCCTTAAAGTCCTCCGCGTGACTCCATTGAGTAGCGTGTACTGCCTGCTGTCATTTGCATAATCCTGTATAACATATGCAGAATACAAACAGAAGGGGTATTGTTAAACGTTCTTAGATATTTCGTGTACACATGTAACACATTGTTTATTTTTTACGGTCGAGCTGCGTGCAGGATATTTAAAAGCCGTTAACACCCAACATTAGCGATAGTCCTTACTTAAAAGAAACGTCGCAAGTTTATTATTATTATTATTATTATTATTATTATTATTATTATTATTATTATTATTATTATTATTATTATTATTATTATTATTATTATTATTATTATTATTATTATTCACTGAATTGCAGGAAGTGTTTGTGCAGGTCAAACCTGCAAGATGATGTCCGACGAGCTGAACGTGATCAACGACGAAGACAAAGGCCGCAATGTTACCAAGAATAAGATGTACGTGACGGCGGGCGCCGTTGGTGCGTGCGTTGTGGTGCTGATGCTCCTGTCGGTCGCCTCGATCGGGACCAAGAGGTCAAGCGACGAAATGGGATTCGCCAACCGACAGATCAACGTCGCCGGCATGTGCAGGTCCGTACTTGCCCTTTTCCTTCCATGGGAGACGACTTGATCCCCGGTAGCAAGCCCGCCCCTTCCCCATGATTTCCATGGTTATTTTTTTTTTCCTCTCTAGCCACCCTCGACCTAACACTTTGCACTATTGTAAAAGCAAAATGAGCAAAAAAGAAAAAGAAAGAAAAAAGAAAGAAAAATTACACCCACAAATCGACTGCCAGAGTAATCTGTAGAAACATTAATATACCAAGAGCATCAGAACGTTGTGGCGAACCGGCTATTATTGATTTCCTCATTACGTGTACGCGGCATTGACCTCTCGATCTGGTTGAATGTTGGGGTACCTGTTTTTCATGACGCAGCATGCAGGCGTCTTAACAAATTGTTTGCGATGCCTTTTCAACCTACCATTTGGCGTATAAATTTGTTTCAGATCTCAGGCCTGCAACCAACTCAGTTCAAGGCTAAACGAGAGCATAAGCCCCAAGGAAGCTCCTTGTCAGAACTTCTATCGCTTTGTCTGTTCTGGGAAACAGAACAAAATCGTAGCACAGAGGCAGACGGCTTTGGCAGAGGGAAGTGTTGGAGCATCCTGGGTCGCCGAAACGCTAAAAGAGTCTTTTCGTAAAGTGGAATCGAACCCAAAGATTCCAGTCCGGTCCCAGACGGACGCGCAAAAGTTTTTGACCTTCTATCTATCTTGCTACCACAGCCTGGCTCCGGGGTCCAGGAATGTTCGAAGTCTCAAGCACTACATGCACATGTTCAACTTCAGCTGGCCGAAAGTAAAAATCAACGAAATGAACTCATTCGACCTTTTAGTTCGCATGGAGCTAGACTTTAATATTGGGTCCTTCTTCAGGTTTGGAATCTCTTTAAAGAGGCAGAACGCCTGGGATTTCACACTTAAGCCGCCCAAAATATCGAAGTTTATGTTTGCGCCCACGAGGAAAGAAAACTATAAGAAGTACTTGGAGAAGGTCGTCCGAACCATGGGTGGCGGCCTGAAGCACGGTAGCATAGTGGATGCGATAGCCAAATTCGAAGAGGAGCTTTTCGAGCTGGCTGTCATGGAAAAGAAACAACGAGTGCATCTACGGAACTTGTCCCTGCTGACGCCGACGATCAGTCCCGAGATGTGGATGGAAACGTTCAGCAAATACTTCGTGCTGTCCAAGTTTCTGGACAACCACACTATGGTCATCACCAGCCCAGAGTACTTCAGGAAACTCTTCAACTCACTTTCCAAGAAAGAAGGCGCTCTATATTTGGGGTGGAGGATCTTCCGATTTGGCAGCTGCTTCACAAACGAGTTCAGAGCACTTGAGGAAAGCATGGAGATGAACGTGGACTCATGTAGCCATCCCGTGAGCGATGCCCGGGACTACTGCAGGGAGTACGCATCGAAGATAATGCTGCCCCAGATGATAGCATTTGCGACAGAATCGCTGACGAGCAAGGACGAGGTGCGGTCAGTGGTCGAAATCACGGACAACGTGAAAAGGGAAATCTTGAAGGGCCTCAGTTTGAACCCATGGCTGGACAACAGCACCAAGCTTACGGCCACGCAGAAAGTTCAGAACAGTCGCCTCGTTCTGCCAGAGATCGGATTCCGAGCGGAAAATACCAGCGCGTCTGGATTTCCCGACTTGGGAGCGGACTTCTTGGAAAACTGGGTGCGAGTCGTCCCGCGAGCCGGCTTTCCGGCCAGGGAGTACGAAATCGAAGAATCCATGCGGAGGCTCTACGACGACCACGTGAAGTACGACGTCTACACGAACGAGCTGCATCTACCCATCGCTAGCACCAAGGGACCACTGTACTCTGCCGACCTTCCAGTGGCCACGATCTACGCTGTGCTCGGAAGAGTCATAGCGCACGAGCTTCTTCACGGACTCGACGCCCAAGGGCGCGATATCAACAACGGCCAGGCGCAAACATGGTGGAGCGAAGACTTTGCTGACGCGTACAACGCCAAAGCGGCCTGCTACGTCAACCTGTACGAAAACGTCGGCAACTACACCAACAACACGATCCAGGAGGACATCATCGACAATGCAGCAGTGAGGTACGCGTACGCGGCTTTCAAGACAGCTCTACCTTCGGACAAAGTGGCCAACGTACTTGGTGGTTTGAGCACCTTCAGTCCGGACCAGACGTTCTTCATTACGTACTGCCACAACTTCTGCGAGAAGACGACTGACCACCCCGAAGCACATGGTGGCTGGACAAAGTACTCCGACGGCCACAACCGCTGCAACGTGCCGCTGATGAACATGGAAGAGTTCGCGCACGCATTCTCGTGCACGGTGCTAGACCCGATGAATCCTGCCAAGAAATGCTACCTTTGGTGAAACCGTGTCCATGCAGTACACAACGAAACAGCAGGCGCGCTTTCGTTCCATCGGGCATCTGCAGTGCGTTGAACGAAGTGTGATTTTAAAGTTAGTCAGGACCGTTTGGAAATAAAGGGCATGTCTTTAGGTGCGGTAGCGTTCCCAGATGTATTCTGCCAGAAATGCTGGTCGAATATTGATCATGTCCGCTACGTACAGCCAGTGTGTGAATTCACACACACGTCACGGAGAGAAGGAGAGTACGTGGTTGCCAGAAACGAATGGGAGGGAGGGGGGAACAACGCGGAAACCATGCGGTCAGGATGAGTAGGCTCAGGTCCCCTGTTGCCCATGATTTCCGTGTTTACAACGCGGGGGAGCATTGCGCAAGTTTGGGAGCATTGTTTCGATTGGGTTGCAAGTCCAGCAGCTGCCTGTGGCACCAATACAAGGCAAGGCGAATTATCAGTTTGTAACCGAAAAGCATGCATCAGGCACGCACCACAATGACGCGTTATAAACGAGCTACACATGTTGGTACACTAAGCGAAACTGGTGTGTTTAGGCTAAAGTCACTTGATTCCTTTAGAGCGCGAATGGAGTTTCTTGTTACCCGCCGCGGTAGCTTGATGGTTATGGCGTTGCGCTCCTGCGCTCGACGTCGCGGGTTCGATCCCTGCTGCGGCGCCTGAATTTTGATGGAGGCGAATTGCGAAAACGTTGGTGTACTTAAATTTACGTGCACGGTAAATAATCCCATATGATAAAAACTAATTTAAGAGTCCGTCACTACGGCGTGCCTCATAATCATGTTATTACGGGGAAGGATTTTCAAAAGGGATATATGTATTCCTTCAGAGAAAGCGTAGCCCTATAACAAAGGGATCAGGGCGGTACACCCTCGATCGATGCCAGTGTCACTTCATCTTTTTCCTTTCCTCACAACGTCTTTTCATCTCTGCACAAACTACTACGTAACAATATCGTAGTGACCTCGACCTTAGCAGCGCCACGCCCAAGCCACTACACCACGACAGCTCCCCAAAGTCCTAAAACGACTGTATACAAGACGTTAAGTGTAAACACGTGTGGCAAAACTTTCACGTTCCTGACTTAGTTAGGAGCGTTTTAAACAATTACTTAACCGTCTTCTTTTCCTAATGTTATGCGTTATAGAAAGTTCGTAGGGAAAGTTCAAGGTATACGTGGGGTGATTGCGGCCTTTGCAACAAATTGCGTGTGCAAGTGCTCCGTAGCCTTACGAGCGTGTTTTACGAGCAGCGCAAAATTTATCCACTGCCCTGGTATAACGACAAATGCCACAAAAATCAAATTTAGCGACCACGGGAGAACACTATCGCTAACCTGAGTTCGAATGTAAACGCGTGTGGATGAAATACAGCTTTTCTCGAAAATTCGATTAGCAAGTGCTCGAAAGCGTTACCATTTACGCTATGTTTAGCAGGAACCCGGGGGGCCTTGACGTTATAGCAACATTATATTGGGCACAAAATGAGGGGCACGCAATGGGTAATCACGTGGCGTGACGTCACACCTGCCACACTTGCGCTCCGGCGGCTCGCGCACCGGCAGCTCAACGTCATTGCGACGCGATGAATGCCTTTGCGAGACATGGCGTAGTACAGCTTTCGCTCTAATATAAGAGTTGTCACATAGTGTAGCATGGGTGCGCGAGAGCACACATGCGCGCGCGCTAGTTTTTTTTTTTTTTTTTTTTTTTTTTTTTTTTTTATGCCAGGGACGCAGTAATGATCGAAATGGGCAAATATATAGCGTTTCATTACCCGCTTCATGAAATCTGCGCTTCGCATAGATTCCAAAATGCGCGTTGCATGTGCATAATTTCTTTTTTTATGTCTTCTGGATGAACAACGTTAGTTTTGACCGCGTTGAAAGCATATGCCCGGCAGCAGATACTGGGATGAAACGACTTCTGTGGGCTGTTGAGGGTGTGTGGGCACTAGAGTACAAAAGTGACGTAACCAAACGCACAAGTGACTTTTATTCACGCATTACGAAGCTTACGTGCTTAACTTACGATACAGCTAGTGGGGGTCCCATCATCTTGCAGTCGTACTCGCTCCCTGTTCGTAGTGGGCCCACCGTGGTCAGAGGCGCGAATTGGCATCCCTCTGTCTTGCTACCCGAGTCTCTTTGCGCCATTTCCGCACCATACGTGCCGAACGAGGGGAGTGCCATAGCGAGCAACCGACATATTTCTGCAACGAATTGCACACTTGTAAGCTTTATAACGCCTCATGATCACAGGTCTGTGTTTGATGGAATATGCCTACAATGTCAGAGTGAGCTCTCAAACGCGACCACTCTCGCTCGGATCGACAAACTTACCGCCGAGCTATGGCCTCTCTGAACGCCGAGTGAGAGGCTAAATTTAGCTACGATTGCATCATGCGTGGCGCGACAACGGCGCCATCTGCGGATGCTACATATGCATGAGCGAGCAGTGGCTTCTTTCATCTATACAGCGTGGCTAGTACATTAGTATTACATGTTTTCATTACATTTCGTAACATACATGTAACGTTACCTGCGGTTTTAGCGAGCAACCCCCTATGCTGAGACCGAAATGAATAACGTTTCACGTAAAAAGAAAAAAAAAATAGAAAAAAAAAGACGTTTGCACCCTTTGGAGCCGTATCTTGTCGCCAAAGAATAATCATCTTTCTTGCTAGCATTCCCTTTCTCGCGAACTCTGCGCTCATCAGTTTCCTGTCAAGAACGCTATGTCACGCTGATTACACGCCTGCCGTCCGTGACGTGTAATACCGGGCACGCGAAGTTAATGAAATAAAATAAATGAGGCACTGCAAGATAGATGATGATTATTGTTTGAGGACAAGATACGCTTTAAATGGTGCGAAGTGTACCATTTGCACTAGTTACGCATCCCGCACACGTCGTGAAGCCAGTGTTGTCACAGTTTATGTCACGCTACTGATTTATACTGATACTGATCTATAGGTCCAACTTATTTCAGTTTTTTTTTTTCATTCAGTGATAAATTTTCAGAATCTACAGATTTTTGGCGTGTTCCAGAAAAAAGCAAAACAAATCTACTACGTTTTCAATAGATAACCGCTAAAGCGCCATCAACCTTTTTCTTTTTTTTTTCTTTTTTTTTTTTTTTTTTATGCGCACGAGCAACAAACGGTGTGTGCCCCTTCCGTTTTTGGACTCAAGCATAGCCCGAAACATACTGAACACTTTAAGCTTCCTGTGCCATATATCATCTGAGGCCCTTAAATAACTGGCTCGAAGGCTGGAACAAAGCGTCGATTTATTAGTTATGGTGTTCGAGATTCCCTGTGCGCCGTGCGGTTTTTCAAACCATGCACTGTGCCAAGAATTTTGAGGTTATTATATTGTGTTACTGCTTCACAAAAAATAAGCACTGGACTTGTGCCAGCAAAGACTCCGTTTAAAATACCTCTTTTGACATCAGAAAAATAATATATATAATTTTTACTGCTTGCTCATGCAAGAATCTATTTTTCTATGACCTGTGTGTGGCAGCACTGCGGTGAAGCCTGCGAACGTATATCGTATCTTTTAAAATATCTAGGCACTTCCGCCCTTAGACTCACCCCTTGTTTAACCCCCCCCCCCCCCCCCCCTTTTTTTTTTTCTTTGAGGAAAGACAGTGGGTAACACGTACGTCGGCCTATAGTTCAAAGTGGCGAGCGGACAGCGAACCACACGTTGGCCGCGCTATTGCTTAATTTGTGTCTAAAGAAGGATAAACTTTCTCGGGACCTCTCAAAATGTCGTACGATCAATCCAGAACAATAGCCACGGCATCAAAGTGAAATTTAAGTACGTTTATTAAAGGGATGCACTATTTGACTCGCTCCCCGGGTTTTCTTCGTACGGCGTCCGATTAGCCTCAAATACACAATAATAATAATAATAATAATAATAATAATAATAATAATAATAATAATAATAATAATAATAATAATAATAATAATAATAAATACCTGTCCGATATGGGAGCGGACAGCGGCGAGCCGGGGGCCCCAACGGGTCTCCGCCGGCTAGTCCCTCAGGACCTCAATAAAAGTTCATTGTCTGTCTGTCTGTCCGATGGCGGGCTGTAACCCGGGCCTTCCAGCGTCGCAGCCCGATGCTTTACTCATTAGGTCACGGGCGCATGCGTAACAAAAGTTTGACGTAACAACTTCACCAATATATGCAGAGAAAAGTTTAATTATATGAAAGGCACTGGGGTAAACTCATCTAGCCAGCTACTCTGCGTTGGGGAAATGAAAAGAGAAAAAATCACATCTCACCCTACGGGCAACCATGGTGGGATGCGAAAGCATCGCGGGGGGTGCGCATCGAGTTTCCATTTCATTTCACTTGGCAACAGAACCCAATGAAAGTTAGAGTGAGAGAATGTATTGAGAAGAGAGGAGACGTTTGTACGGGGTTGTTGCGTCTTTATTTAGAGATCGTACGTGATTCCTAGCGTCGGTGCGCGCGGTATCTTGAAGACGATGGCTTTGTGGTCGGTTGACCCATTGACGCTACACTTCTGTAGCGTCAATGGGTCGACGCTGACGTTTACGTTCGGCTTCCCGAGCCTTCCTCTGCTCCGCTGCGGTGGCGCTGCCGCTGCAACTAGCGCCGACCTTGACGTTGTTCATGGCGTTTCGCACATCGTTGCACAGAGAGGGAATGACGGAAGCAAAGCGAACGCGCACTTTATACTGCGCCGCGACACTTGCGCCGCCTACCGGCGTACCCTTAGAGAGAGAGTGAGAGAGAGAGTTATATGCAATGATTTGCTGCACCACACCTATGGCGGAGAGGGGAGGAGGAGAGCGCACACCTGCGTAGGAGAGAATGAGGGAGAGTTGCGCATGCGCAGTATGGGTGCGGACGCCGCTGGACGGACACTGCCCCGAGCATAAGATCCTCTCGCATCTAAAAATTGCTGCAGAACCCATCTCACGACGACTGTCGACGGTAATGCGTTATAGGATTGAATCAATATAGAGACTCAAGGTATCGCCACCGTCGAGACAAGTTATGTATGAGGCGTGCACTGCAGCGGGTCTCCTCTTTCACGCTTCCCTAAGAACACTGGGCGCCATCTAGCGCGGCCGCCGCGAAGCCTGTGCGTGGCCTCCGAAATGCGCTTCTTTCTGGCGCTGCCGAAAAGTCCCTGCGTGGCCTCCGAGGCGGAAAGCGTGGCACGCCGGTGCCTGCGAACGCTTTTAGAATTGTTCCCTCGCTTCTCGCACACTCAGTGGCACATACTCAGTGACCCAACCTGGCGAAACGTTCATTGAAGAGCCGTACATTACCAGTGCATTTGTGGCGCAGCCTGCAAATGTGTCGGGTTGCTGTCCTTGAGGAACCCTTGTGACATGGGTTAGATTCCGCTCTCAGCATTGGAAAAAATTAAGGGATCATTTTAGTCACTGTAGGGGGGGCACATTTCTAGTGGCACATACTTCTTTATATAGTTACCCAAGTTTGCATCAAAGATGTTCATTGAAAAGCGGCACACACATATATACTGGCATGAAAGAGTTCCTTCGAACAGCGGTGCCAACCCAGTCGCGTGTCTACATGGACCCATGTAGGCGTGTAAGAGGTTCGTTGAAGAGCAGCACTTATGTAGACATTGCCACATAATCAGTGGCCCAATTCAGTTGGTCTGATGGTTTGTTTCAAACCCTGTTACCTCAGCACAGCAGTCCAATGTGCTACCCATCCTACCATGAAAATTGCCCAGTGGGCAGGCGGGAAAACGGTTAGATACAAAGAGCGATAGATAGCCCCTGAAAAGTGTGTGAAGTACCAAAAGAATGCAAACGCATTAAAAGAATAGCATGATGGGTGACGATGACGACAGAAGGAAAACGCAAAACACACAGCGTCTACTTAATTAGTATGTATAGTCCAAACCCGTACATTTTACAAAGTCGAGCAACGCCTGGGTGGCCTGAAAAATAGATATGCGCAGTCACATCAAGGGCCCAATAATGTTACTTCCTCTGAGAATGGTTGGCTGTCGACGATTTTCCTTTGTGCAAGCTAGCGCTTTGAGAAACAGAGCGCGTGCATCGCATAGCAACAATTTATTTGCGACAGAGAGAGCGTGCCACTTTTCTGTGCTCAGGAACTCCGGACATTGCCCCTCGGGCCACCTATCGAACTTCACGCAAAGCACCAGCGTGACTTAATGGGCATCATAAAAAAATATATATATATTTCAAAAAATCGGCCAAATTTCAACAACTTTCAGTTGGCCACGTCGAGAGACTGCAAGAGGAAACTTCATTCAACATGGCCCCCAGTCCGGGGCTTGAACGTCGAGAGGGTACGCCCTTCTAACGACATAAGCATTTACAGCACGCAACATCCCTGCTGCGTCATAGCAGTTGCTTGGTCCAAATTGCACATGATTAAGTGCCGTAAATGCGTGTTGTGTTATTAGAAAGGAGTATACCCTCCCGACGTTCCTAACCGAAAGTTTTGTCGAAATTGTGCCAATCTCCTGTAAAAAGTAAATAATATATATATATATATTTTTTTTTTCTTGCAACGTCGAGAGGGTACGTACTCCCTTCCAATAACACAACACGCATTTACGGCACTCAGTCATGTGAAATTTGGACCAAGCAACTGCTATAATGCAGCAGGGAAGTTGCGCACCGTATATATATACATATATATATATATGCTGCCTGTTGAGTTACGCTGGTGCATTGCAGGGAAGTTCGACAAATGGCCGAAGGTGCAATGTCCAGTGTTGTTCTGCTAAATTCTAGACTCAAAAGAATGTAGTAGTACATATGAACTGAAACGGTAAAACATTTATCATATTACATGTGTTGTTCCCTCAATGCTTTGCATTAACATAGATTTCCACAATGCACGAGATCTGCGCAATGAATATGATCGCCGCTCTCAGGTCGGGGAAAGTTATATTGATCCGTTTCTGGACTTCTCTCAAAGCATTGTCCAGAAGGCCTTTCTGGAGCGAGCAAAACGCTTCGCTCATTCCTTCACCTGCATTACCAGAGCTTGCTGCACGCTGTAGTCTGCGCTTTTCAAAGATGTCTCCACCAGCATCATGGAAAACAGATTTAGAACTCCGACTTCGGAACTTGCCTTTCTATAGACTGTGAAAGATCTCACGGCGGCTCACAAGTTATCACCCACCGCAACAAAAAAAGAAAGTTCGAGTGATCCCGAAACAGAAGACGTATTTAACACATTCTGGCTGGTACTCTCAAAATTTGCATCACCCTGATATTCGTACCAGCGGCGATTTTATTGGGATTCGAAGGCATTTATAAACGACTAGCAGCTAGTCCGAGTCATAGTTGTAGCATATCAGCAAGGTAGCTGGTTGTAGTTTTGTATGTACAGTTCACCCATTCATGTGCCTTCTGGTGACGGAGAGCAATGGCCAATATCGGCCTAGCTCTTACGGTGAAACCGGTCTAGCTTTCAGAGTATCAGGTGTAGGGCAAGAAAGGTGGGACAGTGGAAGGAATGTGGGAGGGAGACAGAGTTTTAGATTAGGGGACGCAAGCTGCACCCAAGTGTTTGGGGATGCAGCCTGCCAGGTGTACAAAAGAACTTAAACTGAGCGCAAAAGACCGCAAAGGGCCCACAATGGAGTTTGCGTCCCCTAATCTAAATTTCTATATTGATCTGGAGTAATAGAGAGTTTTAACTCTCAACAAAGTTACATAACCGTGTATACACTCATCCAACTTTCGATCCTAGTATGCACCACGTTGGGGTACGTACTTGCCACGTACCCGATATGCCAGTTTTCATGTGGTCTGTAATTTCTTTAATTAAATTCTGGGGTTTGACATGCCAAATCCGCTGATTCGATCAAGAGGCACGCCCTAGTGGGAGACTCCAAATTAGTCATGACCACATGGGGTCTTTAATCAATTTTTTTAGTCAATATGTGCATAGTGTACTTTAATACGAGTCATCACTGTAGCAACAGCAAGGTAAGAGAGTTCAGCTCCTTGAGCATACCAAGTACAGTTATCACATTCTATGGAAAATCAGACGATGCTGGTGGGAGCAATGCGTAACAAATAATGTTAAGTGATGTCAACGATGAAATATGATTTCTTGTGTAGCGTAAGCTGGGTAGTGCTAATGCTTGAATATTGCTTTTCTGAGTTGGCTTACATTAGAGGTTTCTTTTCTTCTTTTTTCTACAATTCGTTGCCGGTGCTGGCCTAGAGATTGAAATTATTATATGAGAATTGTGTTGGTGGCTAAGCCACATAGCACTCACAGTGCTGGTTAACAACGTAAAATATTCATTTCATGTAAAAACCATATTGAACAGCTGTATTTGGTTAGGAATGTGCACAAGTAAATGGAATTTAACATTTGACAAAAGTCTATCTGGCTGGGGATGATCATATGGCACAGCTGTGTAAAAGCACAGGCACCAAACATATAAAAACAGAAAACTAAAATAAGAAACAAAATAGATTTTTGTTTTCTTTTTACAAAACTGTGCCATGCACAAATAAGTGCTCAGGCTTGACGAGTTAAGTTCCAAGTTCCCCTTTCGCTTCGTCCCCAGATGGGAACCAACAATAGGGGAGGCTGCACCTTTTACGCTAAATATCACATTTTTGTCATCGTCCTTGAGGAACAACACATTATGCATACAATGAACCTGCACTTCTGTTATAAAAACGTTTAACATAACATTTATCAGTTATCGCTGCTTTGTTTTTACTCAAATTTCACAAAAATTTATCGTCTTTTGTCCGGCACAATCTATAAAAATGCTTGGCATCGTCCGTTTGCTTGGTCTCCAAGTCTTTGTGGCCCCTTGCTTCTCCGATTGAAAGATGCACACACGATGGTCTCCTTTCATTTTTTCAAAGCAAAGCTGGCAAGCAAGGACACTAAGCATTTCATTGAACAATATGGACCAAAAAACAACCTTTTAACAAAATTTGATGGAAAACAAATAAACGACAAGTGAAAAATCTTCTGAAGTTTTGGAATAAAGCCACCTGCCACTGTGTAAAGGAATCAAAACCTGCATACCTCTGCACAATAATGATTGAAAATTTGTATGTAGATTTTATAAATGTGGTGTCTGGGCATATAGTACTTTCAAATTGCAGTGGGTCAGTCAAATTTCTGCAAGCACAGGCTGTAACAGGGTGGGTTGCCATAAGTGCTTTGTGGTGTTCATGGAATATTACATATGTTTAAGCAGACCGAATTGTTACAACTCGTTAAGCCTTTATTTGGTTTAAATGTATTGGTAAAAAAAGTATTACCATGAGGAAAGAAGACATAATCAATAGAATTTCAATAAGGACTGAGGGTGGGGCGCACGGCAAGTTAGCAGCCACTTCTCTAGAAGTAAACATACTGCAACAGTAAAAAAATACTTTATTGTTTCAAAACAAGCACAAATGTTGAACACAGTTTATAACTACATCAGCTAAACTTAGGGCTCTGAAAAGGAAACAATAGTTTTTCAAATTGTACATCACAGTACTGAAGGAAGTTGTAAACGACAGGAAAAGAAAGTTCTGAGAACTCAATAATTTAAAGGATACGTCATTTAGTAAGAACAAATTTAAAGGATACGTCATTTAGTAAGAACAATTATGTTCATTCATGTGATGAACTAACTTACTTTAGATTAATTTCCAGAAAATGCACACAAGGCTAAAGTGAAGGTAATGAAAGATGTAAATTAAGAAAAGCATTCAACTGAAGCTCTTTTTCAAAAAGGCCTGTGGGAACTGTTTCCAGCCTCTAAAAACCTTCAACAACATGCGAGATGTTGAAACTGCAACTTCCATCTAAAAAGAAAGTGATCTCAGTTATACAGCTACAATTACTAAGGCATTGTTTCCATGATATGATCTACAGAGGAACCTCGTTTTAACAAAATAACGCAAGAAGCAAGTGCATGTTCCCCATATCTGAAAAGTGTACAGACAAATTCATGAAATTTGGTTGCAACACAGGCATTCATGCCTCTATGAAACTCAAGCCTGATCATAAATGTGTCATGTCTTTACCTTTAATTCCAAGTTGTATTTTAAGTATAATACAAACACATCAGTGGGGTTGATTTGCAATATGGACACAATGTGTGGGGCGGTATATGTCAGTTGGCATTGCAACACAGCATGATGCTTTTGCAATTAGTGCAATTTTCAGCTGTCAGAAGACACACACTTGGGACTCAATAACAAATATTGCATTGGATCCTGCGCTTTTTAATACAGAGTGGATGCGGAATTACCAATCAAATATAGAATGATAAAGCAAACTTCAAATTTAGTTCAGGGTAGCTAATGTATAACTTAACCACCAGTGTATGTTTTCATTTAAGCAATATGTTCTGGGAATTCACAGCACACAGGTTATAAAGATTAATTTTGCTAATGTTGCTATAGCGAATATTTATCATTAATTTGTTAGTCCATTGTTCATTGTAAGTATGGCCTGTTATTTTTGTGCTTATCTACGACATCCTCGAGTGTATAGTTGAAAATGACTGTTGTATGCTCAATGTGAAGGTTTTCAAGGACCAAGTCAAGCTGCCCTTCAGCAGCTTTTAGCTCTGCAGACCATCGAGATGTTGCAGGCAAAATAAAGTTTGAACTCTAACTTGTTTGTCATAACGAGGTTCAATAGCAAGTGGCAAGTTAGTGCTCATGGCCTGAAAGAGCATAGGGTTAGGTCACACCCATGCTAATATATAAGCTAGCAAGCTTAAGCAAAGCATTCAGTGCTCTGTTTATAAACATAAGCACAAAGCTGCCTAGTCGACAAGTGTAAACAGCTTTCATAAAAAATTGGTGACAGCCCTCTCTCAAAATCAATTCCAGTCAGAGTAGTGTACAGGCTCTAACCCTGCTTACATGCACTTCCATATAGGGAGGACACATCTCAACGCGATGCAATAGGCAAGTGTAGTCCATGAATGCTTGTTTATATCAAGAATCACTCGCAGCAACAATGCAAAGCCATTTAAATCACATGCGCAAGCTAAGCTTTATCAATTTTTCACTGAATTATGCAATGAATATCACTGCACGTTTGCATGTCCAGTGCTATGCTGTGAGTTGCGACACTCAAATATAAGTAGCCCATTTCTCTCGTAGGAGAAATTTCATAAGCTCTCTGTGCCAAGAATGAAAATGATGAAGTAGTTCACACTGCAATAGAGATAATTGAGAAGCAAGGCAATTGCCAAGTTTTCACGCATATGACTGCAATGTTAAAACGTTACACCTCTTTTCTTTACATAACTTATCACGGGCAAATCGTGCCAATTTATTCGCACAGAAATAGTAATTCAAAGAAAAAGTTAAGAGGTGCAATGAGTCATTGGCCTAACTCATGAGACACCGACTATTTGATTAATAACTTAGCAACTTTACAAAAATTCCGTTTCAAAGCCATTCATCATTTAGTCAGCTTAATGAGTGCATTGCTACCCTATTAAGGCAACTTGAGGGTCGAAAAACGATACTATGATTAAATAGCAAAGTTACACTAGGCCTGTGCACAAATGTTTATCAAAACCTATACATCCATTCATTGCCCTTGTGGCTATCACAAGGCTTATTTCTAAACACGCCTCATTTAAAATTAGATAAACAATGCGTTCCTAGTTGAGTGAAACAATGAATAAAATTGCACATAAACTAAAAGACTTAACAAAGTCAACACACATGCTGCAACAATCATCTATCACACTTTGTAGTGAATTACTGTTTCAAGCTAGTACTACTTGAAACGCACTTTTCAAACTAAAGAAGCTGTCCATGGTGAAGTTTTGTCGACGTTGCACAGGCACTGTATGTAGTTCTGGCACTTTCAAACAAAACAAGTTGAACGATGCACAGTTCACCTGAAGTTGCAAGGCATTTCGAAATGTAAACGGCATTCACAAGCATGACTGTGTCATGGCGATGCTCAGGGACCACACAGTTGCGGTGCAGCACAGTGTGTGAATGTGGTAGAAAAATTATTGCACTGTCATGAGGTAACGGCTCTTGAAGGCAGGAGCTGATCATGGAACGTTTTTTTGTGTGTGGATCGTTTTTTTCACTGAGCCTATCTCCCAGGCTCCATCACCGAACAGCTTTCACAGAAGTTGGGTTTGTTTGGGAACTGGAATTTAATGGTTTGATCCAGATCTGGAATGAGACAAAAATAAAATAAATTTGTGCTCATAACAGCCGTATGATACACAACACCAGAACACTGATTCGAAGTAAATTCTTATGCTGTTTTACTTTACTTCAGACTTTTATTCCTGGTAACAGCTGGCTCACAATCTGTAGTTCAGAAGAAAGGCAGTGATGTCTAAAAATATGGTATGGTGGGAATAACCTTGGAAATCAATGGGCAGCATGCACTTGAACTGCAAGAAACCATAGCCATCACGACTATGAGAAAGACCAGACCTACTTTGCTGATGGAGAGGAGGTTTGCTTCTGTTGCTCTGACTGCAATTTACTCTCAGGCTTGAAGTGGCAAACCCATATTTTGTCTATGATCATATACCACACACAAAAGTTTGCAGTATCTGCTGTGAACAACTGCAGCTTCTCTTTGGACATTGAGCATCACACAACTTTTTCTTGAGAGTAAGCAGTCTTGGGAGCCACCTCATGCATTTCAAGCTGTTTGGCCAAAATGCACTCCATTGTGGTTTTCAATATCCTTGTCAGTACCAAAATTGCCTGGATGATGAGTCTGTTGTCTGCCATCATACGACCTTAAACATGGGTGATACCGTATTTTCGCGCATATAACCCGCCCTTGCATATAACCCGCACCCCTATCTTTGAACTTCACAAAAACGAAAAAAATAACCTCGCATATAACCCGCACGCTTATCCGAAAAAATGAGGACTAGGAAGTTACAACTACGCGCAGCCATCATTTCGTTTTCAAAACAAATTTATTTCAAAACGTTGTCAGCGCTGTCGTCCGATTCACTGCTACCATCCGAGGCTTCATCGCAGCTCTCAAATATGTAATCGTCTTCGGAAACATCTCGCAGCAGCTCTGTTGCCGATTTATTCAGAAGCAGCTATGATCTTCAGTTTCTCTTTCACTGTGCAAGACTGCCACCGAGACACATTCATGATGCCTAAGGCTGGCCAACTGTGCAAACTGGGAGTACGAGAAACGGCACCTGACGTGCGAAAAGCGTGCAAAAAGCACAGAACACCCATACCGAATAGCATTTTTCTTCTTCCATGCCGAAAAGCAACTAACCAGACTATGAATGTGGATCAGGCAATAACCTGTGTTGGCCTCTTATTGGCTTAACACACGTGGATGTCGATAGGCATGAGGACAATGCGGACTCTGCACGGCAGGCCGCACATTGCCATGAAGCCGACCCCCACCCCCTCCCTTCGTGAATATTCGCAGATAACCCGCACCCCCACTTTTCAAGCACTTTTTTTCAATTTTTGGTGCAGGTTATATGCAAGAAAATACGGTATTTCTCATCTGCTCATACTATCAACTGGCCTGCTACAGCATAAGTCGTCAATATTTTTGTTTTTTTCCTTAAAGATGTGGGGATAGTTGATGAACCACTGTAGAAGACAGCTGCAGCAACGTCATGGCTAGAGGGCCTGCTGGTCATAGCTTCGGTGTTGTGCCATGCCCACAAAGGATGGTGCATTTTTTTTTACCATACTGTAGGAGGGGAAGTCCTCACGCAACACCCTCCACCACATCATAAATTCACCCCAGCTATCGTGAGCTATCCAGTCCTCTCTATTTTGGTTTTACTGCATGGTCACCATCTATCATACGCTGCCACATTCTACATGTGTGCACATGCATCCCTGCATGCATGCACCCACCCACACACACAGATAGATAATGCATTCAAAATTTCTTAAATATGGGAAAGGTGAGATAAATAAGTGATTTCCTCGGAATTGCTTTTAGCACAGCAGCATACAAGGTAACGTGCCTCGAGGTAGCAATTAAACAATTTTTTAAGACGAGACTGACACTTTCACTAAAGCCATCAGACAAATGAAGCTAATGTAGGGCTTAAAGTATGAAAAGTTCACAACCACCTGTTCCCTATGCCTGTGCAAGCACACACAGTAAACACATTTACACACGTACACAGGCATGCCCAAATAGACACACTACCAGGTGTGCTTGGTATTTGAGAAAAAGAACTCGGATTGCCAGAGAAATGTTCTGCTTCGGTCCACTGAAACCGTTCCGCATTGCTTTGCTGGTGAAAATCCTCTCCTTCCTTCTGTTTGCGCCAGTCCCGAACGCAAGTTTCGGATTCTCCGAAACTCCGTTTTATCAGACAAAAAAGAGCGTGTTAGATTTGAGTAAATACGGTATTTGTGGCTTGAGGGGAGCGTTTGCCGTCTAGGTTGACTGCCAAATTTCCAGGCAGCCGCACTGTAACCGGTATTTCGTGTCCCGCAGCTGCACTATAAGCGATACGAGTATACATAGAGTGCTATGAGAAAGTTAATGGGAGTCTGAAAAGACCGTATTATATCTGGTCCTCCTCTATAAGCGGTTACGTTATAAGTGGTCTATACTGTATAAAAGCGCTTCGTGAAACTCATATATGTAAGACGTTTTTTTTCTGACATTACAGCACACGAGTCCTCCATTTTGTGAGCACAGACGGAGGAGTGTCAGCACTGAACACGTAGCATTGATAGATTGAAGGTACTGCATTGGAGCGCATCGAACGATTCTGAAAAGCGTACCATAATGCGTGCTAGCTGCTCCAGCCTACGAGCGTCTCCATTAGCGTTGCATTCGAGGAGGCTGTAAACCCACTCAGTAGCAGGCGGCTCAGGACAGCGCGCTAGCAACATCACAGCGAACAAGAACTCTTCGGCAATACAAGCAGACATTTCGGGCTGAGACCACGGTTGTATGCAGCAAATTTCCTTGAGCAGACGGCTGAGAGAGCCACAGCGGTGCCCATGGGAAATTAAACACAAGATATTGCTCTCCAGGAAGCCGAAAACTACGCACAAGTATATGGTGTCGAACTAAATATGGCCGCAAGCACGGCGCTTCACTTTCCAGAACACTGCCGCCTCCTACGCCATGCGCTGCACAGCAGTAGAATTCCAAGAGCGAACAGTGAGGGCACATGCCACACTATCTTTCTTCCTCGGTTTGTTATCAAGGAGAGCAAGAAAGGGAGAGGGATGCACCCTCCTCCATGCATACGCTCGAAGCCAGAGCGCGTCAAGGCAGGCTTGCGATGGCAGCGCCAATCTAGCGGCGAGCCGTTGCCGCTCCTTGGTCAGGCGCAGCGGCCTGGGAACTTTTGACGACCCCTGTACCTTCTCGCGCCTATTGTACTTCTCAAGGGTCAAAGCGACTGATAACACACAGCGCGAGAAGAAACACAGGGACGAATAGCAGACACAGACAAGCGCTTGTCTGTGTCTGCTATTCGTCCCCGTTTTTCTTCTCGTGCTGTGTGTTATCAGTATGAATAACCAACTAGCCCAGTCAGCCACCTTAATAAGTCAAAGCGACACTCCACCTGCATTATCAATGGGATTGCAGACAGGCATGAATGGCCGTGAACGGTGGATGATAAGAGTGGTATAGAATGAAGAGGAATTAGCAACAAACTTGCGGTCCTGTGAGGTTTTGGCAATATCACAGCTGCGCACAAAGTATAGAAACCGTTGGGTAGTGACTTTTTCAGAGATTATTGCAGCTGAGCTTTCGAGACATCCAGAATACAGCGCAAAAGCGTTTCGAGGTAAGAGGTGAAGAACACATGCAAAATTGCAAACGAGCATGCAAAAAATTTGTACTGTTAACGAGGGTTTACTGTAACACAGGTGATGGGGATTGAAGCATATGTCCCAGTTTTAAAAGTATTCATTTAGACAAAGTAACAAAAATATTAGCATCAGGCACTCACTCAAAAGCCCATAACAAACCTGGCAGTCAAGATTTCAAATACTTAGAATGAAACTAGTAGCACTGCTGTGCAAGAATTGTCCACATTCAGAGCAGGTGACCTCTTATCAATGTAGAGAATCAGGTTAGTTAGTTTTGAATATCACAGAACAAACAAGCGTGGCAAACAAGAACAAGGAAAAAGGAAATTAATCACCAAATTCTCAGGAATCAATTTGGGCTTCCTCTATAGCTTCATGCCACATTTAAGTGGGTGCCAACTTTATCTTTTGTAAGATGGGAAATTGATGTAAAGGTTTGAGCTTGTGTCCTCATTTTCCTGCTTGGCTTGTACATGATCGTAAAACCTTGATAATTCGATCTCGGTTTATTTGCAAAGTCGGTTCATTCGTAGAATTTGTGCAGACCCGTAATTTGCAATGTGAATTGACAGGCATGCTGCGATGCACTTTCAGCTTGGCATATCTCAGAGGCAGTGTTAGAAATACGGCGGCCATGACGTGTTTAAACTTCCGTAATTGGTTTAACCAGTAATGCTCATTGCTTCTCGCACTTGCAGTGCATAAATGCATGGCCATAGAGACCGAACTCCAAGAAAGCCATCTCTGAGGCTGCGATTCTGACACCACCTATGATCCTCCATGTCACCGATTATGGGTGCTGATAAGCCGTACAGCTGTGGGAAGTGCCTACGTTGTGAGGCGGTGTGCATTAATTTTATTACTCACTCTACAAAGAAGAGAATCAGAACATCATCATCAATAAACATGGCGTGTTTGCTTTTCCATTTGTCGATTTTCCCGTGTAACGCACATGTCATTCTCTTTGTGCGTAAGACCCATGGTACGATCACTACAGTTCTCGGTCAAAAAATCTCCGTCACTTGCGCGTTTCTGCTAGTACACGAAGACGTCAACGGGAGTTACGGAATAGATCAAGTAGGCTTTGCCAATCACTTCAACAGAGAAGGAGATGTGCACACGTGAAAGACGAAGTCATCAACCCAGTAGGCGATGGCAGGAATGGCCGAGCCCACTTGGATAGCACCGAGTTTGGTGTCACAAGTTGGCGGTTCAATTAACGGGCTAGCATCATGACTCTTGGTACAGTGAACTACCGTAATAAGCAATCCCGCATCAATGATTACTTCACTAGTCCTGCAACACGCATAATAAATGTGACATGGATGTGTTGCACTTTCTTTTTCAGGACATCTTTCTTCTTTTCAGATAATTCGGAAATTCGTTTGATTTGAAAATTTTTCGTGATCCGGCAGACTTCGGATCCCCAAAGTTTTACTGCACTTACAGTAAGCAGACCCCTATCTCAACGAAAGAAGGAAAGGTTGTGGAAGCTCACATACCTCGCTCAGGATGGCCCAATGACTCGAGTCGTACTGAATATTCAGTCGCAGGGTTTGTACATGGCCCATTTCGGGGGGCAGCTTTCCCTCAGCAATCCCTGTGCTGTCCTTAAACTTGCCAACTACGTAGAACCCATCGAGTGTCCTTGAAAGTGGCAGAAGCACCGGCTCGTAGTCAAGCCGCACCTCGACAGTGGTGTTGTAGAACTTGTCGTCCGGGTGCTCTTGGTTTCCACTACGGAACAGAAACCTGAAAGATAAAAGGCAAAGCAGAGGAATCAATTAGTTTTTAATGCTGGAGTAAGTACAGATACTGCAAGTGCAACACACTTGTGCAAGTGATTTGTAGGTTGAACATCCCAAAGCAACGGAGGGTCTAAGAGAGACCCCATAGTGGAGGACATCAGATTTATTCTGACCACCTGTAATTCGTTAACATGCACCGAAAGTGTGGTACACAAGTGTTTTTGCATTCCACCCCATCAGAATGCAGATGCCGTGGCCAGGAAAATCAAACCCATGACCTCATGCTCTCAGCAGAATGATGTAGCCAATGAGCTACAGTAGGAGTTGTGTGCAAATGTGTATGTTACTATGGGCCATCAGCCCTACTGGTCCAAATAATTCAGTGCAAGCAGTTCCTTCAGTCAGTTTTGATGACAATTAAAGCAGAATTGTGAACATCCGAGCAGGATACATGGTTGTGTTTATGTTTTAATAGATAAGGAAATACACTTCTGGAAATAAATGCTACATATTTTTTAAACTTTTCACCACTCATCATTCTATTATTTTGGACGTTGGCTGAGGAGAAAGAAGACAGCTTTATGCACGCTTTGATCAGTTAGCAGAGAAAAAGAGAAAAGAAAAAAATATGGAGAAAGGTGTCCGTGTTAGACACCACTCCCAGTGGCTAGTGGATGTGCAGTAGCACTGAAAACAGCCCAGTGAAGATTTGCACTGGCAATGTCTGCTATGACGGTGTCTGGACAGAGCAGGCCTGTTCTTTTGAGCTTAATGATTTCACACATTAGACCACAACAGCCATCGCTTCATTTCATCACGAAGAAAAGTAAGTATCACTCCTGAGTGACTTCTGACGGCCATCATGGTTGAGTACAGGTCTTTAATCCAATTACTCTGTTGCAAGGAGTCTCTCAAAGTTCTATAACACTGTTGTAAAATGTTCCAATGCTGGTTTTGTATAAAGAGGATATTGTGTAATTTCGACAATGCCTAATGACTGAGAAAAATGCACAAGACAGCACTGCCATCCAACTTGTGTTGAAGATGGGATATCTGACATTGTGAACAAGGGAACTTGGTTGCAGAAGCAAAATACCATAAATGTTGAAACTGACCGTAATGTGGCATGACACAACTAGTGTCTAATAAATAAAATTCGGGTTCTGCCTGTGCACTGTGTATACTAGTTCTAAAAATGCTGAGTACCTGAATCGAATGAGAATTAATAATAATAATAATAATAATAATAATAATAATAATAATAATAATAATAATAATAATAATAATAATAATAATAATAATAATAACTGCTACCAGTCAGGAACAAAACAGTTGAAGCATATATATGGTATCATGGGAATCAAGAAATACACTTGACTAAACAAAACAGCTTTTCTTTCAGAATGCCACACTAGCAGCATGTTCAACACAGAAAATTACATGCTGTGCCGACAGCAAGCTAACGAAGCAAGGAATTTGTGCCCATTGCAAATGGCAACAGGGCTTTTTTTTCACCGACTTTGCCTTACACCACATACACATTCACAGACAACAGGATCCATTCGATTATCAAAATGTAGACAGGCAATATGTACGCTTTATGTCAGCAGTGCACTCTCATCCTGTGTGGATCTAGTGTGCAACAAGTCAGAAAAAACCTACAACCAACTAGTACTGAGCAGCAGCTACTTGTGTTGCCGGCTCCTGCCACCACTTCCTGTCCACAGTTCTAGTGCCAGTACCGAGTGGCATACAGAAGTCGCAGTGCCATTGTGATGTCGGCAACGAAAGTAGCTGTCGTCCCATGCCTAGATTTAATAACAGCAAAAGTAAAGATTCTAATGGCAAAAATGCAGTCACGGAAAAGAAATGTTACAATGACAGGAAAGCACTTGTCCTATCTTTGTGTCCTTCCTTTTCTGGGATTGTGTTTTTGGCGCTGTAAATTTTAACTATTCGACACCACGTTGCTATAGGCACCGGGCGGCCGTCGTAAGGCGCCAGCGGCGCGCCGGCGATTTGCTGGCGAACAGCGCCGCGAACGGCAGCTGTCAGAGCACTGGCATGTGAAGCAGACGACGGGACGACGGCGCTCGGTGCTTCCAGTGATTTGGCACTCTGGTTTTTAGGAGCTGACGCACCGGAAAATGCATTTTCGTGTGTCTGCTTTTGAGAAAGGTAGTCACTTGTACGAAGCAGATCACATTCGTGGCATCAGGTAGTATATAAAGCAGAAAACGAGCGCAAATTGCGATGCAAATGCACCATGCACGCGAACGGAGCTCACAGCGGCAAGCCATGACGTGGAACTCCAGCAGTTATATTCCAGATGTTATTTTGCTGTGCGAGTTAACATTGTCGCGTATTTAATCATGTAAACAGGCGAAGAACACAAAAATTATGGCCACAAAAAAAAAAAGGAGACATACGTCTTCCTTATTCTGTTTCTTGAGCTGCTTCGCCGATCGTACATGTGTCAGTAAGTTCCCGTTCTCTGTCCGTTGTAGTTATTTTATCTTTGCAATGCTTCCCCAGTCTTAATTGATCATAAACTAGTCCAATCTTCAGTAACGGCGACGGCAGCTGTCGGTGGCGGCGAGTGTGAACACGCCTCTGCGTTGGCGTTGGCAGTCGATGCACAGCACAGTCATGTGCCGGACGCAACCAGAGTTGGGAATTGTTACGAAGGAAAATGTAAATTAAAAGGAAGACTGATACACTGATAAGATGGCCAAATGACGACAAATCTGAGTGTTCGCCTTCGGTGCCCACACTCCGGAGCCGTTACACTGCAGAGGCGAAGACAGGCAAGTGGGACGCGAAGCTCTTGCGTATGAACGGCTCTTTTATTAGCGTTAGAACAACTAGACTATAGCAAATCAGCGTCGGAAATGTACAGTGCCCAGCGATTGAAGCGCTGGCAGCGCGCGGCTGCCGCCGTTCTTTTTTTTTTTTTTCGCGCCTCAGGTGCGCGCCGTGGGACCAAATGCAGTCATAATGCGTTAGGAAGGTTCTCGCTTTCACTCTACACCACAATGCATCAGTTTGGTGTTTTGCATCAGTCAGTGCAAAAAGCGCTGGCGACCATGCGATTCGAGTATCGCGTTTCAATTGCTGAGCACTGAACGCGCTGCTGCCTATATACAGAGTACAGACCGCACATATACAGACTTTCCGCCTGAAAACGGTTGTCGCGATGAACAACGATTGAAATGAATGGCCTAACCAACTTCAGTCATGTTTCAGTAACTGTTGGTGCACCCAAAAACGCAAGATGTTTGATCAGACTTGGTTTCACGGCAGCGCCAGCTGCGCGCGGCCCGGCCGCCACATGCCATTACTTTCGCGGCGCCATCCGCATGAAGGTGCCACCGGTCCAAATTCATCCCGCGCCCGGTCCCTATAGCACCACATTGCTCCACTCTGCCGCCCTGCCCAAATGCCTTATTTCCAGCTTTCTTCCTATGTGTGCGGTGTCCACTAGTCATGGCAGAAAGCAGCTGGAAAGGAAAGTGTGACATGTAGGTTACTCCCTAGTGCTCACCCGGCCCTTCCCCACACACCTCTTTAGTGAACAACACAAACAGCACAGATTGAATGATGTGGTGCCTATGTTTGCTCTGGTAGCGCTTGGACCGAGGAATTTGGTGCATCTCAGAGCAACTGTGGAGGTCAGAGCAGTGCTGGTTACACTTTCCATCTACACTTGCCGCAGTATCTCTCATCAGTAGTACTGTTGTTGTTTATACCCAATTTACACACATATTGTATATAATTTCATGAAAAATATGAGTAACATATTAATAAGCCACGAAATGCTTAACTCAGTACATAAATTAATGCGTGGCTTACCACAAAAGACTTTGTATTGTGTGCATCATTGCTGAATGATACTGTTAAGGAGGCAAATAAGTACTGGGATCAATACCCCACACCTACATCAAATGTTACGAGGAGACTATATTTACAAGTACATATTAAAAAACAAGTCAAATGACATTGCACCACAATCAGGCTTAATACCAGCACGAACATAAAGCACCGGTTGTGCCACTGTCACTGTCTTTGTTGTGGTACAAATCACCTGATCATAGTTGCATTTGTTTGTGCGTGTATGTGTTAAACTTGAGGAACATAAAGCTAGGCACTTCAAGCTACAGCTAGAGCAAGCATATGTGTTTGCTGTACAACAGTAAATTTCGTCCCTTGAACCCATCGGAAACATCCAGCTCGGTCCCCCATGTGCTGGTGTTGTCATCACTGACTCTTCTGGAAAAAACTTTGACAAACAAACTTGTTATTGGCAGCCTGTGTCCATTACGTCACATGACAGCAACATGGTGGTCGAAGGATAATGTGCACTGTGCTAATTAGTTTGACATAGTGAACCAGCTTGCAAGCTGTTATAGCTTTAGTCTGTTGAACTAGAATGCAATCAAGGCACACTGTGATTGTGATCAAGGTGCATTGTGAACCTGATTTGTGATTTGCTAATGGAGTGGTGCAATGCCTTCAGCTTGTCCAAGTTTTGTTACATTGGTTTAGCTGTACTCGCAGACAACATTCTGTGGCTATGCAGGCAAATGTGCAAGGGCAGAACTTCTGCACTTGAATTAGATGGCCAAGTATAGCCTGGACCAGTTTGATATGACTTTCAGTTCCAGTTTCATCATCTACGATGCCACTGTGGCCAAAAAGCAAAGCACTTAGCAAGAACTTTCGTAACAGTTATAGCAATTTTACACAGTGACAGGCAAAATAAAGCAATACACAAGTCACAATATGCGAGGTGTTTCTTTTTATGCAGAACACTTTAAAAGAAAACGGTTATCTAGGCCCTTGCCATTCTTACAGATAGGTTAAGTGGTAGGCAAAAATTAGCAGCAAGAAAATTTTAACCATAATTTTGCTTATTAACTAAAATATTCTAATCAACCTCTTTAATTACTAACTTTAGGGCACATGTTCTGATTGTGAAACTGAAGTCGAGGAGTAGTGAAGTAATGTCTACTTAGCAGAAATCCTAAGACTAGCACCACTTTCAAGATATCCATCACCAAAATATGCTGAAAAAATGCATCGGTGTTGCAGTTAAGATCGTTTTTAACTGTTAGAGACATGCTTTTGGGAAACTTCACTGGAACACCAATGTGTTTAGTAGGCCATTTTACGGCTGCATAGTTTTAAGGTGCTAGGTTTACGATTACTTCTAGGCAGACATGACTTCACCATTCATCAGCTTGAAATCCTGGTAGGCTTTAGGGATGCCGAAAACCCCAATGAAATATAAAAATTAGGAAATGTTTGTGGAGGCAATTCATTTGCTGCGAGTGTAATGCATAGCCTGTGAATAACCACAAACTCATTGTCACGCGGGAGAGATGGATGTTGCCTAACCTTAAGACACTCAAATTTGAGTATGCAGATTGGTTTAGCTCTTTTTGGTTTCAGTCAAAAGCAAATAGAAACACTAACGTGTAATTTTTTCGCATTACTGCCAACAGTAATTTATTTTACTTAATCTGCATGATTTCCAGGTGCAGTTAAATGTCACCACGCTTAAATTACTCTCCCTAGCATGATGGTGCACACGAAATGACAAACCATAAATCAAATAAATAAACAAAATGTAAAGAATGAACCACTATTCTCAGGTATGAAGATCTGGACGCTTTGCAAAGAGAAACATTCATTGCTTTGCACATGCAAAGCAAGGAAATTAATAGTTAATAATTATTGAGGAATCACCCTCACAGCCCTCCCAACGATCACAATCCTACCCACAAGCTGCACGCTCACCGTTCTATCCGGATGGGTGGTGTGAACCGGAATGTGATGTTGTCGCCTTTCTGGGGCAGCAGGGACCAGAAGAAAGTGGCGCCCTGGTAGGCTCTGGCAATGTTATAGTTCTTGTAGGCCTTGAGTGAGGTGGTCACCACAGCTGTTGGGTTGGCGTGGCCAACGTGAAGTGCCAGCTTGCCAAAGTGGCGGTCCTGAGTGTGGCAAGGAAACCAGACAAGAATGCATTCACTTCCTGAATGTTCTCAAAGGAGTCGATATACTCCATGTCATCACAACTTATCTAACTGTGAAAGCCACAGGCAAGCCAAGTCAATGAAATTGCTGGGCCAGCTCCAACACTGCTTCAAAAGTGCCACTGTGTCTCATGTGCACACTGGTGCTCTCTGCTCATCCAGGTTTGGGACCAAGCACCTGCTTCTAGCACTCAAAGCTCGAAGAATGCAGTGTTTGAACTTTTTCCGAGTATTTGACAGTATACCGAATGTTGCATAAATAACAGCGAAAGATATACAGTGGTCAAGCAAAGCATGCCTCAGGCTGGAGTGTTCTGACAAGGGGACTTGTTAGCTCCTGAAACATCTCTTGTTCGACCATTGACCACGTGAAGTCTTCGTATTCCTGTGAACCTGCGTCTTGTTTGTAGCGGAAGATTTGCATGACTCTTCAGGATAAATTGCGGAATCCTTTGTGCTCAGCTTGGCACAGCGGTGGCATTTCATGGTGTTTGCAATTTACTCCCACATCATAACTCGCCTGTTTCATACAGAATAAATAGAAAATATGTGTTGTCTGCTAAACAATGATTTCATTGCAACAGAATGGTACTGCGGTCCGTCATTGTCAAGGCAACTCAGGGCAAAAGCTGTTTCACCAGTTACATTGAGAGATGGCACTGCTGTCCTATTTCTGCAAGAATCTACATTTTTTCTTTAGTGTTGCTGCAGACAATGTGCACTCACAAGTTATTCCTGCTTGAATACAGCGCAGAAAACGACCGCAGCAAGAAGATAAAGACACAGGACGAGCGCTGTCCTTCTCCAAGCTGCCGTTGTTTTTTGTGCCAATTACAAGTACGCATTCATTCCAACAAGCCCAACTTTCTACTTTACTGCAATTCCCATTTACTCTGGATGGGACACAGAAGCAGTGTGCACGTACAAGATTTAACTGCATTCACCGTGAAATGCCACCTGTGTGCAAAATTTAAAATATGAATAAACATGTGGGTTAGTTGGCATGGGGCACAACATTTTGAACATGGATATAACAAATTATCAGATATAAGGAAGCAAATTTAACATGTCTCGCCAATATCAGCATGAAAAGAATACATTCTCATAATGAATATTGGCAATAACAAAGGCGCTTTTGTATCATTTGCGAATATGTTATAACAAGGCTAGACTGTATTTACATAATGTTTAGAGTATGCACACAACAGATCATTATCTCTAACAAGTTTCTGCAGTGGCACCTACACTCAGTAACAAGTACAAAATACAGGAGGCTCCGGCGCTGTAAAAAGTGTTGCCCCTCCTTTCTGCCCCTCTGAGCTCCAAGAAAGTAGTATCCAGGCCTGATCACACAGGGAAAAAATGAGGTGCCCCAGGTTGGTGGTTCAGCCATAATGATAATGCCACAGCCAAAACCATGTGAACAAAATAACAAGATCAGCAGGTGTTGGGAGGAACGTGACAGCTTGCAGCACTAGCACATGCACAGTAACACCAAAGACTCTGAAAAGTGATTAGGAGAGAAACTATACCAACCGTATGTCGAAGAAACCTCATCGACAAATCCCCAACATTGAGATGTTACAACAAAAAGCTTAAAACATAAGCTTAATCAGAGTTATTCTAGAGACACAATGCAAGATTTCTTTTCTCCCTCAATTCAATTCGCTTGACACAATATATAATCTATGAATAATTCTCACAAATATACGAGGTCTGTTAGAAAAGTATTCGACCTTTGGCCGAAAAAAAAAAAAAAACTGGCATAACTGGAGCATTGGAAACCTAATCACTTTCAAAGTAGTCTCCTTGGGACTCCACACACTTCTCCCAGTGGTGCTGCCATTGTTGGAAGCATTCTGAGAACGCCTCTTTCGGAATGGAGTTTAGCTCAGCTGTCATTGCAGCCGTAATGTCCTCTCTTGTCTGAAATCACGCTCCTTTCAATGGCCTCTTGATTTTGGGAAACAGCCAGAAGTCGCAGGAGGCCATATCAGGAGAGTAAGGAGCCTGTTGAACTACAGGAGTCTGGTTTTTCGCCAAAAAAGGTCTGAACCAAGTGCGAGGAATGTGCAGGAGCATTGTCGTGATGGATGCGCCAATTTCCTGTTGACCACAACTCCGGTCTCTTGTCCGCACAGCATCACGTAGGCGACGGAGGACATCCCTGTAGTACTCTTTGGTGATTGTTTGACCCTGTGGGGTGTACTCATGGTGTACCACACCGCGAGTGTCAAAGAAGGCAGTCAGCATCACTTTGACGTTGCTGCACACTTGGCGGGCCTTCTTTGGTCTTGGTGACGTGGAACGCTTCCACTGTGATGACTAGAATTTGGTTTCCGGGTCGTACCCGGTACACCCAAGACTCGTCACCAGTGATCATGGTGTTCATGAAGTCGGGGTCACTGTTTGTGGAATCAAGCATGTCCTGTGCAACACGAAGTTGCTTTTGCTCCACCGTGAGCAGCTTCGGCACGAATTTCACCGCAACTCTCTTCATGGCCAAATCTTCGGTCATAATGGAATGTGCAGAAAAAGTGCTGATGCCCACCTCTTCTGCAATTTCTCGGATAGTCACACGATGGTCCCGCATCACCACAGCGTTCACTTTGGCAATGACTGAGTCATTCCGGCATGTTGATGGCCGACCGGAGCGTGGCTCGCTCTCCACCGATGTGCAGCCGTCTTTAAACCGGTTGTACCACTCCTTAATCTGTGTGCTGCTCATAGCATCGTCACCAAAAGCCGTCTGAATCTTCCGAATGGTTTCCACTTGGCTGCCGCCCAGTTTCTGGCAAAATTTGATGCAGTAGCGCTGCTCCAGTTGCTTCGTCATATTCTTTGCAATAAAAAAACCGACGAGAGCACTGCGCACCACCTCACTCAAATTCTGCGTCCCAGCGACTGATGCTATCGGCAGGCGGGAAAAAATTCACGCATGCGCACGAAGGTTCAAGGTCCAGCTGATGCAAGCACGCTTCTTTCATTTCCATCAGGTGTTCACAAAAAAAATTAAGGTCGGATACTTTTCTAACAGACCTCGTATGATGCAAAGTGTGGTGCAATGCATGACTAGCAAACTGCCAGATTTTTTATCAGGCCGTGCTGCTTATTATAAGTAAGGATCAACTAAGCAAATACAATGGAGGAAGTTGATGAACACCTTTGGTCACCTGGCTCATGGGTGTTGTTTCTGTATTTCTGATAAGTGGGGTCAGGTCACAATGTAATTGCAGTAATGCTTTGATACCTTGGAAAGTCCGTCCCTCAGTTATATCCAGCATCCTCTTATGTCCACGCACATATGACCTGCATTATTATTCTAACAACATTGACAGACTTAGCTCTTATTTCTTCTTTGCTCTTGCTATAATTTTACAGCAAGACTCAATTTATAAGTCTGCATTGTTCATTAAAACACTTGGCATCATTGTCTGCCTGGCTTATGGAGAAAAAAATAAAACCTATTGCTTATACACACCTCAATCCATCAATGCGAGATGCTGCAGAAATAAGGGCTATCTTTGACACCTGTTAGCAACTAAATGTTCAGACAAACCAGGCAAAATATGAAGCTAACTGTTTTACTGAATGATGTGGGCCAACAAGTGCAGTCTTGAGAAAAAACATGAGCGAAAACAAAGCAGCAGTAAGCACAAAATCACATTTTAAAGTTCCAACACAGGTTTTTCCATAATACAGTATAGTAATGTAAATAGGTACTTCTGCACTTGTTGCAAATAGGCACTGCAGCAGGTTGTTCTGTAAAGATGAACTTTGTCTGACCTACATTGCAGTGCAGAGGGCTTTTTTTTTTTTTTTTTTTGCTTGATGTAAATTGCTCCCGCAGCCTTCCCTGTTGACTAAGTTAGGTTAGGAGAGAGTGTAGTGAGATCAACACCTCATGGCTTCCCGCAATACTACACATAATGTTTTTCTGTCAAGCACAAAATGTGCGGTTTTCAACTAAAAGGTTTCCTAAAACAAGTGCAGTACTGGTCCTACAGTATATATTAAGCCCATTTCTAGTATCTGAGTAGCATCGTTTAGGGCAAATGGAAAGAAACCAATATTGTACATGCAGCTTGTCTACTTTTATTTCTATTACTAAAAGAAAGCTGCCCCCCCTCCCCCCCCCCTTTAGTTTTTGTTGAATGTTATTTAGCTAGATATTTTTGTACCCTTCTAAGCAGTGCAAGAGGGGCAGTTTTTCATGCACACTCCATAATGAAATCCAGAAAAGGGGCACCAGCTATTCACTTCTATTCGCATATCTGCCTACACAAAGTAAGATTGCAGACTTCACAGACTTTGCTCATGTCCTAAGAGTGCTCTCTCTTAGTACAAGCATTTCCTGATAATTGGCACATTAGGAAGGTGGTACAAGGCACACCAGATAACTTGAATTGGGCTTAAATCATATATAAAGTAGAGAGCACATTTTGACAAAAGCTGTGCTCACTACTAATTGCGTCTCCTTATCTTGCTGATCTGCATAATTTGTTTCCATCTGTCACTGTGAAAAAGATGTTTAAGAGCAACGATGAAGTCATAAACAAAGCAGCACTACTCTTACGACCAAAGAGCATTACCTTCAATTTCTGCACTTTGCCTTTCAAGGATGAATGCATGCCCACATGCTGGAATAGCGACGGCTTATAATGGATCCATATGGTATCTACCTTCTTCCGGCACTGTTTCTGTTGACAAAATAAGTACAATAAACATCATTATCCAAAAGACTCAACAGCATTGCTAAAAGCTTGAGCAAAATTTGCTGTTCCATACGTATAAGTTCCACTTTCAAACCAAATGACGGCAGCACAAAAGCCCACATAATAAAGAATCGTCTTATATCTACATCTGCAACATGTATGTGCAGCAATCAAGCAATGAATGAATGAATGAATGAATGAATGAATGAATGAATGAATGAATGAATGAATGAATGAATGGCATTCTCAACCAGACTGAAAACAGTTGGTTAGCTTTAGAACTGAAGACTAGGAACTTACATGGTCTTGATCATTTCGGCACATCATAGTGGAAACCATGTTGTCTAGAAGCCAGTCAACAGGCTTGTCATTGTAAAATATGAGAAAGAAGGCCACAAACTTGGACAGATCCACGCACTTGAACAGTTTCCCTGCAGAACAATATAGTTTTATATCACAAAGAATCTATATTCTGAACTAAGTCACTGTACAGAACTACACATAAGTTCCAATAGCCTATGCGAATGTCTAATGTGAACTCAAAAGAGTGGTTAACCACACATTAAATGGAATCATTGCATTAGGCACATCTGTTTGAGTCCATCAGTCGCAATGTTTTGTTCAAAAGCAGATAGCAGTCTTTTTAAAGGTCCATATTTTTGGTAAACAAGATTAGCGATGGTGTCTGATGAAGTGGAAGTCCTCAGCATTCAGTAATAGATGTAACTACCATTTCGTTACTTCCCTTACATAAAATTACAGCACAAACCAGGCATAGATGCATGCAACAGCTTCATGGCTCACCTGACAATCTGATGAAGTAGCTTGGCACAGTTTGAGCAAAATAAAACTGGCACATAAAACAAGCAGCAGAAGGATGGAGTGCAGCAGAATGATAACAAAACAGCATTATAGCACTTTCAGGTAAAGCTAATAATTTTTAAGTGTCTACCCCCTGACAAGACACGTAAAAAATTATGGGGTTCTACGTGCCAAAATGACAAGACACTGCTTACGCTCCAATGTTTCAATGTAAAATCAAATTCGGAGATTCACTAAAGATAGCCAATCTGACATTAACATCACAATACATATGTGCGTTAGTGACTGTCCCGACTGAACTGCTGATAAACAGAAAATATTTACGCCAATATTACAAGACAAAACTATGCCCGCCTTGTATATTACTGTGAAAGTAGACATGTTGTGTAAAGCAGAGTCTTCTTTCTTTGTTGCTGTCTAATGAAGTGTTGCTGAACTCACCGATAAAGCCTAGCTGGCAGAAGTCGAGGATCATCCAATGCCTTTTGTTGGCCACGTGATTGTATGCGGCATCTCTCATTTTTGTGATATATCCGGGCTTCGTGAGGATGTCATCCTCTAGCTATAGGGGAGGAGAAGAAAGTGCAAATCTATAACTGTGCTACAGCGTAAATTGAAAAAAAAAAAAAGTCTTGAAAATTTTCACGTTGATAGAAAACATTGCCAACGACAATGAATACGCATGCGTACAACTCGGCAATTATGGTGTGGTGAGACAGTTTTGCATAATCCAGGAAATCATGTGAAGCAAAACTTTGCTTCCCGTGCTAAGGCTGCAGGATGCAGTGAGAAGTGAGCAGCACGCACATTTAACGCTTGTTTTACATGAAGCAATTTTCATTGCATTGGAAGCATGATTTGCATCACATGTGATGGAAATCACAATTGCACTTATCACACCATCACTGCAATCAGTGCGATTTTTGGTCACCAATAATAAAAAAGAAAAAAGCAGAGAGAAGTTTCATTGATTTGCATGAGAGCTATTTCGCGGTTTCTTTTGGTTACGGTGGTTGTTGGTGAGCATCTGTCGTTCAACAGAGCCAGAAAACTGCAACTATAAAGGTAATTGTGGGAAGCCAGTAGGGTGAAAAGTTGAACTTGTTGGTTCATGACTATAGGTACAGCACAAGGAAGACAAAACGGATAGAAGTAGTGCTGTTAGCACTGTGTGCATCTACTCCTGTACGTATTGTCTGCCTCACACTATACCTAGAGTCATGTGGGGAGTCGTGGACTTCAGAATCCCTTAGATGCCACCTGCACAAGCATGCCAATAAGGGCAGATAAAGGCTCGCACTTAAGATTCAACTCTCATGTCTATGCCCTAGTTGAAGTGTATTAAACTGAAAGGAGAACTTAAGAAAAATGGTGAATCTTAAGTAAACCGAAATGTTACGGGCTTTCCCCTCTGGAATGAAACCCCCCCAAAAATGGTTCTCAGTTCAGGTTAGCAAACTTCTTCGGAGTTTTTCACCCATGCACTTGAGGCTCAGTGACAGCACCATTACTGTGGCTTTCAATGTGTCACGTCGGAAGGCAGTTCAGCCATTCTTACGAGAGCCATAGCAGAAGCATAACAATGTGCATGTGTCAACCACTTGCAACTACACACTACTAGTGCTACTCACATCCAACGGAAGCTGCATGCAGCAAAAGAAGGGTCTAGGCAGGATTTCAGGGCTCAGAGGCACCAAAGAAGTAAAATGAAGCTAAGAGGTGTTTGACACAGTTTATGAACTCTCCTGCTGTGCTTTTTCTTCACTAGATGGCAGAAGTGCCACAGCATGTGGTTGCTGACTATTTTCAGCATCAGTTGAAGATAATGTCGATAGGACTGCAACAGATGCAACAGCCAGCAGCAGCTCTACCTCTTCGCATCATCGTGCTGTGCCTAAGATTTCTAATAACAGCGCCATGAAAAAGCAGCCGCTGACAATAATGTAACTAATGCACACTAAAATCGACACCTCGTCACTTAAACAGGAACACTTGGTTAAAGGACAAATGGAGGTTGTTCATGTACAAGACACGATTGATGATGCGTTTCAAATAAATTGATGTTTCCGAAAGCAACCTGTTCTTTTTTAGCTTCAGAAGTCCATGGCAGAAAAAATTTAATGCACTGTGAATGGCAATGTGCGATATTTACTAATGGATTTAGAGCAGCCAAAAGGTACACAGTATCTTTCTGCAATTCTATGCAATTATTTGATACAGTTTCATCTATGGTCTGTGAACACGCAAAGTAGTTTTGTAACAAAAAGTAATGAAAACACAGGCAGAGGTCATTTACTAATAAGCTCGCTTGCACTCACCTGCAAATAGAACGTCCCCCTGTTTTGTGCATACATCATCAGGTACGCAAAATCCAAAGTCTGTTTCGTCCTCCATCTGCGTATTCGTGCAAGGATAAATCAGTCTCAAGAAGAATTGCGTTCCCAAGTCACACACTACCTTGAATTCAGAAGCCTCAGTGGTACGAAATTTTCTATAGAAAGAACTGACTCCGATTACAGAGAAAGCAGTCTAAGGAGCAAGATATAGATTCTCAATTTCAACAATATTCTCAACCGACAATTAAAATCACAAAGTGTTCTACCACAAATGGGCACTGAGATGAAACATCGATTTAACTCTTTTCGTACCGCGCCCGTTGGGCATCGTTAGCTCTCTATCAATGGTTTGAAACACCGCTTTTGAGATCTTCAGCGCCGCTTATGGACACACTGCCCCATCAGACCTAAAAGAGGAGAAACTATATTTTTGTTTTCTAAGCAGTTCGCTTTTTTCCCGCCAGGCGGTAATTTTTAAACGCGCTCCGAAGTTTCGCGATGGTCAAAGCGTAACACAAAAATTTGCGGCTCCGGAAACGGCGCGCATGCTTCGGGAGATCACAGATATTGCGATTCTGCTGCCTCTGCGGCTGATCTTATCGATACATCGAATAGCAGTGAGTCAGCGGACGCTGACTTTTTGTCGGACTTTGAGTCTGAAAGCGACGACAACGCAAACCAGCCCGGGACATCGGCGGCCGCAGCCCGGTACGCGCAACTGTGTGCTTGCAGTTAAATTTTTGTAGCATACCTGTTCAATGTAGAATACCTGTTCAATGAAAAATTTTGATTTTTTTGGAGATAGTGCCTAATAAACGGCAATACATTTTGTTTATCTCATAATTTTCCTAACATTTTTTTCTTAGTAGATGCAAGCGTGTCTTTACAAACTTCGTTCAATTTAATCACACAATCTTGATTTTAGGGTTAATGAAAATTACAGTCACTGACCAAGTCAAAAAAGTTGTTTTGACATTTCGGAGCCTGTACAGGTTCCTTGTTCACAATGCAGCGGACGTAGCAAACTTCCGTAGCAAACTTCCGTAGGCTATGTCTGCTGCATTGTGAACAAGGAACCTGTACAGGCTCCGAAACGTCAAAACAACTTTTTTGACTAGGTCAGTGACCGTAATTTTCATTAACCCAACATGCTAACTGACCAGACGAGCTTTCGTCGAACTCTTGACAATCTTGATTTTAACACTTTATATATTTTTTAAGAGATACAGCTCGTTAATAAAACTTTTATGCATGAAAAGTGCATTCACTTTGCTTTCTGTTTATGTATTACATTAAATACTGAGTGAAGTAGTTCCTTCAGAAAAAAACATCTGCCGTACTATACAGAAATACAGTATTTCCCTATGGTAGGGAAAGAGATAACACACATTTTTTAGACCTGTAATTCAATCAAGAAATTCATTCCAATTCCACAGCAAATGACAACATAGACGAAAGTATTCTTAATTAGGTAAACCTTTGAATCCACCACAGTTTTGCAACCCTCCGCAATTTCGTAAGATTCAGGTGTAATCGTACAGTCCCGTTCCTTACAGCTAGAACAAACGTAAGTCTCTGGACAGGCTTTTTTTTTTTTTTTACAAAGGTGACTTAGCAATATTTTCAGTCCCATCGTTCCCATGTGCTTTCTAAAGTAGTCTCATATCTAATCTTTAAGACAAAAGAACCCAAAAATAGCCACAGTACTGCACATGTTGTACCTTGTTCTCAATTTCTTTTCGTTACATTTTATTATAATAATTATGTTAAAAGTGATTTGGCATCTGAAATGCAGCCGCTGCAATCCCACGAATTAGGAGCGGTGCTTGTCGCTCCTTCGCAAAGGCAGTGTATGAATTTCAGAACAGTAGGGATTTTCGAACAATAAAGCTTCCTAATAGCATGGAACAAGAATATTGCAGAAAAATCACTTCTGGATATCAAATATTTTCTCCTTTCTAGAAAAAGTATAAAAGAAAGATTGTGTAGAGTCTATTTGATCAAAAATACTTGGCTGATCCTTCTGCAAGTGAAATGCAGTGGCAGCTTTGTTGCGCATTCACAAATACTATTCCATAAATGTGCAAATTCCTTTATTAATTACAGTTTAGTAATTACAGTTCCACTCAAAGAAAGAAGCAACTACAGCAATAGCAAGCAAGTGAGGCCTGTGCTACTGTGCAGCATAAACAGCACCCTAGAGGCTACCAGACATCATAGGTATATCCAACACCACGGTTAGTGCGTATGTGGTGAGACTGTGTCATCAGAGCTCTGGCAGCATTGCATGCACGCGCCCATAAACATTTCAAAGGTGAGCTGATGCACAAAATGGCATGAACTGTCACGGCATCACCGAGTGATGACAGTTGTTGGAGATCTCATCTTAGAAAAAGTGCCAGGAACCGCCCATAGACAACAATTGAGTTAGACCACAAGACACTTCCAAGCACTACCATCTTTACTACCCATCTAAGTGTCCAGGATGGCAGCCTTGTTTTCTACCAAATTACTCAGTGATAAAAACAAATAATACCTAAATATCCTCATTGCAACAAATATGCATCATCAAAAGCACAATTCCTTTAATAAAGCAAACCTTTTTATGCGTACTTTCCTAACCACAAAACAGCAATGTATTGCCATCTCGCAGATTTGCATGATGATGTTTGCATGGCGTATGTACATGGGACACATTTTCACTGGAGCCCAGTAGAAACACTTTCATGTTAAAAAAAAGTGAGTTATTTAAAATTTTTAATATGCATGTATGTTATGCTGTTCATAGCTGGATGTCTGCATAACTGAGGCACTTGTAAATAATAAGCAACTGCTTTCAGTTATCCAGTGCACAATGACATTGACAGTACTGAAAGAAGGGAACAGCACATCGGCAAGTGCACATGAGTGTTGTTTTAATTGAAGCAGAATGGTGTGATACTATGGCAGTGCATATTTTTTAAACGATACAGCCAAACATGATTAGACTCACCAAATAATAAAGAGCTTTGTATAAATCGAAACACCAAATTCGTAGGCTGCTTGAAACCAGAAATTCTCATTGAATGACTGTTATTCATCAGAAAATATTAATTCATCAAAAAATATTTGATCTCCAGAAGTGATCTTTTGTAACATTCTCATTCAAATCAGTTGGGAAGGTTCGCTGTTCGATTGAATAACAAGTTATTAAGCTGAATTTATATGCCTTATGCCTTTGCACTGCCTATGGTTCCTCTGCGCAGTAACCACAGCTCTCCTGCAGCCAAATTATTCAGCATATTCAAAATTTTATATATTTGCACGTCCTTATAGAACAAATCACCACGAGTATAATATACGCGAGTTCTGTTCACTCACTTCACACGGGTGAGTGGGTCCCCCAGCGTCTCCGGGAGGCGGTCCATGTCTGGGTAGTAGGACGATGGCGGCGAGATGATCTCCAGAAGCCCACTCTCAACATGCTCGCTTAGCCTGTTCACATGACACACCAGGGATGTGGAACAACATTGTGGTTAGATTTCTTTATCAGGTCTTTATTGGGCGAAGGACTACTGTACCTTGCACAAGTGGCTTAACTACATGAAGGTAAGACTAGCCCTCATGTCAGCTTGTTGTCGTGTATGCGCGTTAGTGTGTGCACGCGTACGTTCGTTCGCGTGCATTCGTGCGTGTGTATGTGTGCGCACGTGCGTGCGTATGTGCGTGTGTGTGTGTGTGTGTAATGTTTCAATAAACTTCAGTTGGAATTAGCACCATTTTTGTTGTACTTGTTCCTTTGTTTGTGTCGTGTTTATAGCGCACTTCTGAAAAAAAAAATGTTCGTTGGTGTCCCCAATGAATATAAATTTATTAGCTGAACCTTTAATTTGTTACCGCTGTGTAAGTTTCAAGCAGCTGCTGCTCTGAGTTCTTTCAAAATACTTTTTTTTCCCAAGCTTTATGACCATAGGCCACTAACAGCAACTGCAGCATTCTATTTTGTTTACTCTAGTATGTGGAGGACACTGACTGAGGCAACATTACTAGCTTTTCACGCTCTAATGTGGACATAACAAAAGTAAAATTAATAGTAATACTAGTAAGATTAAATGTCTCTAGGCTGGCAAAGTATTCTTAAACAACTCTATTTTCAGTCATTTAGCAGAAAAAGTTCATTATAACAAGACGAAAATTAACGAAGAACTTCTCTTCTTTTGAAATCAGAAAAAGTTCAATATTACAAGACAAAATTTAAGGCCAACTTCTCTTCTTTTGAATCTCGCGCCAAAACGTCGGAGCCGGTAGTCAGTGCAACTTCACAAACTTCAAACTGTTTTCTCATAGTTAGGTCGTTTTAGTCAAGGAAAAGTGCTGAAACTTGCTATGTAGAATCACTGGTTCATTCCAATTGCAATGAAGACTTTCATAACTGATGACGATTTAGTTAAACCTGAGCGGACACCATCAAAATTCATGAAGTCAGGATGAGTTTGTGCAAGAAATTCAGGATGTTGTCACTACAGTCTTTCTTGTTCCTGCGTCTTTTCTCACTTTACAAGATTCCTCACGGTAAGAGTGGCTGTTTTGCTGTTGCACAAACGTAATTTACTAATGCAAGCTTAACTTAATATTCCTGTTTGGTTTCCCTTTAAGTGTTCTGCCATGCACTATTAATCACCTTCGAGGAATCTTTCTATTTGATGATTTTCTAAAAGAATAAGATCCTTTTTAGATAGGTACAGGTAATAAATTTTCTGCCACAACAGCCAAGTGAGTAAAATAGCAACAGCAACAACCAAATGTCTACAGAAGATATACAGACTCGAAGTAAGCTGCCAAGGCAGCAGGAGGTCGATGCCCAATGTCAAATGGTTCAAGCTAACCCCGCATTGTAATGAAACATTTATTCCTGTTTTCAATGTTTGCACTAGAAATCTCAAATCGGACAGATTTTGCTGCATTCTTCTGGTCTATGAGAGCTTGCACACTAATAGGCAAAACCATGGGTGGCACAAAAATTTTTAAAAAGTAGTTAAAAAATACTTACTCCTCTTTGATTTCTTTGGATTGCTTCATGACATAACTCAGATCAGTCTGAAGGAAAGAAAAGTATACAAGTTAGAGCGACAAGAGAGTGACATCAGGGTTTTTGTCCCAACCGTGTCATGCAGAGAACATGTCCAGATACGTCAACATAACCTAACACAAGTCTTCCTGGATACTTTATTTCATGCAATGTGCAGCACTTTTTAGAGGTATTCTATAAGTACCTTGCCGTCAGCTAAAAAAATGGCTGACCTACTAAATTTGATCTTACTTATAGTCATTGTTTTTCCTAACGAAAATTTAGCATGTTCACAAAACTAATACGTCCTAGCTGATTTCCAATGTTGTTTTAACCTTATTTTTTTTAGCACTTGTGCTTATCCCTTCCATGGCCATGTTTTCTGTATGCTAAAAAAGTTTTGTCATGAAATGCCAACCATACTGCAATCACTCGCATTGTTTTAACAAAATGCCGTCATGAACTAAAAAAAATAATAGCATTAACGATTAATTTGGCACATTCCACACGTCAACGCTTGTCAATACTCAAGAACTGTGGCTCCTCCTCCTCTTATTTTATAAGCATTTAAAGACAGGATTACCAAAGGTTAAAAACGAAGTACACAGGTTAAAAACGGTTAAGGTTAAAAACGAAGTACACATGCTATCCTGCGGCCCAGAACCTGCCTCAGAGTGTTGGCGTGTCTCAGAACTTGCCTCAGGCGACGGCGTGTCGCCAACCGCTTCGCCGACCGTCGGCGCATTTTCGCAATAGCCCGACACGGATGTGGTTATAGGCCTAGGCTGCTAAGCCTAACCACCGCGGCAACCAAAGTTGCGGTATAGCGCCGAATCTACGTGGCAGCAACTTTGTTCACGGCCGTCATGTTTGTGGAAAAGCGCGCGCAGATCAGGTCCAGAAAGTTGAGCAGCGTATATTCTATATATGTGGCGTTCGAAATTTCGGTTGCCGTTAACATTGTCCTAGGGTAGGTGGCGGTGCCGCCGTGACCGATCGAATAAACGTGCATGTTTGAAACACGACGACCCTGAAAAATAAATCGGCGACTGTATGCAACATTTTAGAGCGCAGCTCTTAGGTGCCCGTTCCGGCGGCGAATGTCAGCGTTGTCCTCGGCGTAACCGAGCGAACGAGCACAGCGAAAGATGAAAGCTAACGCAGAGCGCAGCGTGAGAAGAAAAGCGTAGTGCTGCGCACGATTTGCGACGAGCGCTACGCGATGACGCCAAGTGAGGACGCCGTCTAGAGTTACCGTATTGAGCATATAGAGTAACTCTAGCGCCGTCGTCTGTTCACCGATGGCATGCGGCGAGCGCGTCCAACAATACCATATATATAGTAGAAACAAAGCACTGCATGAGCGGAGGTCTGTCTGCGGCGGCTGCTGTGAATCGCGCCCACGTGTCACCCACGCGCTGCCTCTCACCATCTCCCGATTAGCGAGGCAGTCGCGTCACACTTCGCTCCGTTTGCAACGTGCCACATGAGACTATATTGTTCGCGCCGGTCAATATATCGTGAAATGAAAACACGTATACAGCTGCGCACAAATTTCACATTAGGGAGTATGCGCTCAAATTTCACATTCGGGATTATCGTAATCATCTGTGGATTTTTTTGCTACCATAATACTTATTTGGCCATGTGCAAAAAAAAAAAAAATGTTCGAAGGCGATTCAACCTCTAGCTGATACCGATGAAAGAATAACTTCATGGCCGAGTTGGGGGAACGGGTTGTATAAAACACATAATTTATTGTGAGAGCCGTGCTGGAGCGACAATGTTTGAAGTTTGATCAACGTTGAGTTCAACTGGAGGTTGAATCATCTTCCAATTTTTTAGAGCGCATGCGTAGCGACGTCTGGCACCCTCTGCACGTTTTTTCTTCCGCTCTTCAACGTCCGCTTCGGTCAGCAAGTCGTTCTGGCGCGGCCTTGTGAATGCGAAGGCGAGTAGCGAGCGAGTGAATGCCGGTATCATTCCATGCCACCCGATGTGCCGAAACTTCCCGGGCGCGAGCGCAATGTGCTGAAGGCGGAGACACTGCGCACGATACTTTATCGCGTCAACCCTGGCGTGAGGGGAGTAGGAAGAGCATCGGACTTGAACACAACCTACGGGATAGGCCCACATTTCTAAACTGCACTATATTTATGGTCGGCCCAAGAAAAAGGCTAGAGTTAGATAGAGAGATATCCCACACGGAAAATGGCGGCAACTTGCCAAGAAAAACATTGTCTTCAAGCAAAGTTGCTTCGCTATAATCGCGTCGGGTCCCTCATTTTCGATGTTGTTATATAGATTGATCTGTAATAAAGCATGGCCAACCAAATGCCAACCAAATGTTATATGCACTTCGTTATATACTATAATTCTATGATTAGCCAATGGCGAACAAACGCACCTCCGCGATGAACACGACGATGAGAGATATCTTTCTCTCGTCAGGGCTCATGTTGTTGATCAGGTTCTGTAGCGTAGACATCAGGTAGGTCTGCACCTCTCGCTTTACAGTGGGCACGCCCAGCACCATGGTCACTGCGAGAGAGCACAGAGCGATAAGTGTGAGCACAGCATGACGAACCTTTTGGCAAAGAACACGGATGTGCAGTCGGGTAGAGAGAAAGGTAGAACGGAAATGAATGTCATCACGTGCTGGTGCCTGGTGTCCTTGAAGTCTGACAACATTCAGGAGCTGAACTGTAAAAAGGCGGTCCGATCATCTTCACGTTCAACCGTTGTTCTTTCGAGTACAAGAAATGACTCACCCCCGAGTTTTGCAGATACATGTCCCCTTTAAGTACTGTGTACCAGCTGTACTCTCCAGTAAACAACTCAAAAGCAGCAGTGATGAAAATAATGATGCCACGAAACGTGTAGCAAACTCACTGAAGCACTTGCGATTGAAGCTGCTCTGCCAGATTAATTAATATGTGAGAACCGCATTAGATGTCATGAAACATGTCACATACACGTTGAGGCACTCTTGATTCAAGCTGTACGTGCTGCCAGATTAATAAATTTGTGCGAAAAGTAGGCGTGCGCCCCGTCCCCCAACCACTTCCCTTTTCCCGTGCTATGCACCCTGGGACGTTTCGCAGACATTCAACTTGAAATGCAAATCCACCATAAAATATTATATAATATTTATCACTTAGTCAATAACATCTTATCACACTCCCACATTGTAATGCGCTATGCTGTCGTGGAATGTGTTTTTGTCCACAACTTATTTTAACCATACACTCATAGTGGATGGTACAAAGAAACGATATTCATGGCTTTTATACAAGAAAAGCCGCAATGTGTTGATCGTCCCGCAGTTATAAATGTGTAGGTTTCCTTTCATAACTCTCCTTCTAGCATAGACACCACTTGAAACGTTACGTCTTCATAGAAATACGAAAACAACTTCCACAAAAAGTTAGGAAGTATCGTAATCGTCGGTGAATTTTTTTCCTCACAGTATCAGCCCAACACGTGACCTCCGAGACTCAGCACATTGGCCGAGGATGTTTGGCTCCCGGAAGTTTTTAATCGATGGCGCATTTGTTCGGCCGCCCTGCCGTAGCTACAGTGAACTGCACCGTAGCTCTTCCTGCAGAGCGGCAGCACTAAAACGTATATACCACGCGCTCTGACGTGACGATCATGCGTTGGACCGATACGTTTCGCTTGAATCGTGTTGCGAAATGTTCTCTCCTAAATCTTCCCTTCCTCCATGCGTGTACGTAATAGAATGCTCAATTATTGTAGGGCATTGGCTTATTCATTGCGATTCAGTGAAAATCGAATAAAAAATACAAATTGCTCTTGTAAAACACTTACTTCAAAGTAATATTTAGCAAAAAGAAAAGTGAAGAAAACCAGCAGGCGGTCCCCTGTGGTGTGCCTGAAGAGCAGCGTTGTTATTTGCTCCCCGTTCACGCCGCACGAGTGATTTCACAAGGAAGCAGCGCACGTCCAGACACTGAAAACCGCGCGCACGAACGTATCAACGGCTCACTTGCCTGCCGCGCCATGCGACATCACAGGCGCGATACCGCAAGCGAAATGGCAACACGGGTGAAGCGGGCACTCGACTGAACCGAAGGTGTACCTCCGGTTCGTCCCCTGGAGATCTTGACCGCGGGTCTGACGGCGTCCGGGCCCGCCGTCAGGTGCGGCAAGAAGTTGTAGATGGCCGGCAGCTGCAGGTCGAGGGGCGTGCCGTCGCCCAGGCTCCCGTTGCGCGGCACCAGGTGCTGCTGCAGCGCCAGCACGTCCTCCCAGCGCTGGTGGTTCAGCATCTCGGCGTGCCGCAGTCGCTCCTGCAGCTCGGCGATGCGCTGCACCAACGCAGACTCCTCGGACATGTCTGTACAAACAAAAAGAGTTTTGCGTCTCGTTAGCTCTCCGATGCTATTGGTCGCTTGCAGTGTAAATAACAGGCGCGCTTGCGCCTTGCACTGCTTCTATCAGTTAACTGTGTTGAACGGGCGACACTCACTTTGTGTACACTTTATATAGTAGATGATGGACATGCTCTAAGGTGAAAGCGAAAGAGAGGAAGAGAGAAAAAGTTACAGATAGGCAGGGAGCTCGTTAACCAGACGTACAGTAATCCGCCGCGGTAGCCCAGGGGCTATGGCATTGCGCTGATGAGCTCGAGGTGGCGGGTTCGATTCCGGCTGCTGCGGCGGCATTTCTATGGGAGCGAAATGGAAAAACGCTCTTGTACTTAGATTCATGTGCACGTTAAAGAACCCCAGGTGGTCAAAATTAATTCGGAGTACCCCACTACGGCGTGCCTTAAGATCAGGTCGTGGTTTTACGAAGAAAAACCCCCAGGAGAAAAATGACGTATAGTTATGGCTGGCTACCCGGCACGGTATAGGAAGGGGATATGAAAAGAAGGAGAGAGGGGCACACAGAAGGTAAAGCACTAACACACACCAGCGATGGAAAGGGTTTAGCCGGCAGCGTTCTCGAAGTGAATGTCCTATAGTGTCAGAAGCGGGCGACCATATAGTTGACCATGACTCGCCTTTTAAGTACATCAGGCACCTCCAGAAGTTCATGTGAGGCAGGCGAATCCCGATTGTGTCCAGCAGGAAGACATACATATAGTATAAGTGCTAAGTGTCTCCTATGATTGTGCACGTGTTCCTCTCAGGCACTGAGTTGGGCACAATCGGGACTCACATGTTGAATTTCTGGTGGCGCCTTAAAGTGCCAGTCAGGTTTAACTAGTCACCAGCCTCTCATACGACAAACGCAGGTCACAGTGAAACTTCATCACCGCTACAGAAATGGATAGAGAGTAAGTGATGAGATTCAACGTTCTTGCGAAGACTATCTTTATTTCAGCTTAATTTAGTTATATTGAGTGGTGTCCTTGTCGAAAAGTTTCGAAGCCGTCGGGTGACTGACGATGTATATCACCTGGCCCTGTTGCAGGGCTCCTGCGACACGCCAGGGTTTGCGAATCTCAGGGGAGTACGCGAGCAGCAGTGCCACTCACCTCTCTTCCGCAACGAAAGTTTTGCAAGGAGACCAGTACACTCGAAAGCTTTGTAGCTTTTCACGAAAACAAGTACGGCCACAACCCCTAACGCCACTTTTTACGCATACAGCGACCAGACTAGGCTCTTCGTACGCACGTGACAGTCGGCGCCCTCGGATTCCTCAAATTTTATTTCACGAACAAGCTATTGATTGATTTGGTTTAACGCCCCAAAGCAACACTCGAGCTATGAGAAGCGACATAGTTTCTCATATAGGCTCCGGATTAATTTTGCCCACCTGTGTTTCTTATACATTTAAGTACATAAGAGTTTCTGTATTTCGCCCCCATAAAAATGCAGCCGTCGCTGCTGGTAATCCAACCTGCGAGTTCGTGCTCGGCAAGAAAACGCCATAACCGCTACGCCACCGCGGCCCGTGTCAAGTATACACGCTATGTAATTCCTCAGGCACGAGCCCGAAGGCTGAAGTGTAATATAAGCGCCCGGATAAGATTAATGTTGACAGCCAGCCAATACAACACGCGACGCGAGGCCAGCGAGGGCGAAAGGAAGCAGCATCAACAACGAACTTGTCACACGGCACATACACGTCCAACAAGAGCGCAGCGCGGTTCGAAACGAAAATAGCGGCGGTTCTCGAAAGCTGCACGGGCCAACGATCGACGAAGGGTGCGAGATCGTGCACTAAGCCAGGCACGCGCGACAATCTCATCGACCGCAAGCTCGCATTGCGACGTGCATCGCCGCCGCACAGGCGCCGCAATGATCGCGCATTCGCCTCCGGCGCGCGCGACAAATCGTTAAGAGGGGAGAACCATTAAGAAGAGCGGGCTGCCGGCTACGGCTTTAAGCGGCCGCCCGTACTATACCCACTATCGACAACGCAGTTATCCAGAGAGGCAGAAAAGGGGGGGGGCACAAAGTAAACGCGGGAAAAGAAATAAAAAAGCGAATTGAGCGCCGTATAGAATACTATGCGCTACAGTGCGCGCGCTAAGTGAGACGTGCCACATGAACGCGCGCGCACGCGTGCGAGCGCAACAGCGGAAGATTTGCGGCGAGGCTGGCAGCGCGACGATCAATGGCGAGTGAAATGTCGGGACAAAAAAAAAAAAAGGAATAAAAAAATAGGAAGCGCCGAGATAAACAAAAGGCCGCGACGCGCAACGACCCGCGAGCTGCCCTTCACGCCTGGCTCGCCGCGGTGCGCGGGCGTACACAGTAGCAAGCACCGCCGAGCGCGCTCGGCCAATAAATGCGATTGAAGCGCGCGCCGCTGGTTTTCCGCGCCGGTCGGCTCTCCCACCTTGCTCGCAGGAGGAGCGGGAGATGCCGCTTGCGGAGCACGTCCTCGGTATCGCGCGCTTGCGCGGGACGCGAGCTGCAAGACGATCGAGGGGGCAAGCGCCCACGCCGGCCACGCACGGAGCGAGCGCGCGGCGATATAGAGTTTACTGGAGGCGGCTATCTAAGCCGGAAATAGTATATAGCGACGAGAACTTGTTAGACTACGGCTCACCCTGCAGCCGCACTGCACACTTATGTCGCAAAAAACGACGCCGATTCGCGCCTCGCGCGATTTGCCCACAGGCGTGTCGACGTCACGTGCTACAGATTCCGCGACAAAAACCAAATGAGCTTTTGCGGGAATCTGGTGACGGAAGTTTCACGAAAGGGAAACTTGGCTTTCGACCGAATGTGTTGCGCGCAGCTAGAAAGGCAACACATACCCGTACCTCAGAAGCAAAGCTTAGTAGTTATTAACTAACTTGTGCGCAACTTAGCAATTCACTAGGCTATTCGGTGTTTCAGCGCGCGACTTACCGATTAATGCGCCCCATAGGCCTGTCACTGGCTATCCTGGCAACCTCAAGTGGCAGCAGCGACTGCCCTGAAAATGTACTGCCAGTTGCGTTCCCCGGACTATAGTAGGAATTTTTGTTCGTTTGCGAAACTTTTTTCGGAGGAACCTGCATGGTTACTTTATATTTAAATTATCTGGATGCTGCTTCTGCTATAGCTACGACGCCGCACCATGAAGCTGTTTGAAACGGCGACAGTCGATCTCGATTTTGTTGCTTCATCGTAGCCGCAGCCACGAAATCAGGTCGAGCGACAATTACCGCCCAACCATGAAACGAAAAACAGTCCCAACAATACCATCGTACACTGCGTCCAAAATAAGGCCGTACTGAAGACGTTGCATTTACCGACTGACATTTTTGGAACACGATTGCCATAGAAAATAGCTGTTGTATCTTATATGAGAAATAGTGGCGACAAATGTCTCGGCGCAGTGCGCAACCTACGCAAGCAGTCTCGTGCGTTTCGTGCTCCGAAAACTGATGCTGGCGGCTGAACGTGGGTGTCGTGATTACACATCACGACTTCTCGTTCGCTAACAGGCGCGTTGACGTAACTTGCTGCACAAGTTGCGACAGTCAGGGCCACGGCAAGAGCTTAGATTTACTACGAAACAAAATGGATGAGAGCGAGCTTGGTAAGGAAGCCAATTTCTTTTCCTCATTGCAACCACCGCAAGCCATTACAGAAAAAAAAAAAAAAAAAAAAAGAACGTGCACATTCTGCAACGATCAGGTCGCTTGAAAGATGGACGCCTTCGACATTACAAAATTTCGTTGGTATATCCGCAGCACCGACTTTTGCACAAACAGGCTGCGGCGAAATCCCGCGACACTGTCGGGAAAGTTGGAAACGGCAGAACTTTGGTGCACTTATTTCGGCGAGTAAATAAAACCGCGGGGCTCGTGACTCATCAGGAAGACTTAATTGTTAAACGTCCACGGTTGTAGCGAAATATAACTCAAAGTTGGTCTCCGTGCTTCCCATATAGACATACTAGAGAAAAAAGAAGGCTCTACTGAAAGCATTTGCGACCCCATAGCGTAGTAATTGCCAATTGGACCGCTTATACGGAAGTGTTTCAGCGAAAACTTTCTAAATTTTTTAAAGGTTGCCTGTGGCAGGTAACACAATGCTAGTTGATGAGCTGGTCTACTCGAAAAGGCGGACATTACTTGCATAAAACACTGAAATGCATAATCGACTATATAACAAAAATTACTAAGTTTTTAGCTAATTACCTTATGGCCCATACTGCAATTTACAAATTCTAGCCGTGGAGATGGCAAGGAGGAGCTGCTCGGAACGAATTCTCAGGATGACACCAGTTTCGAGATATTAATTCCCGAACTTTGCGGAGAAACGCATTGGCGTTCCAGTAACTTAACAAAACGTCGTTTTATGTCTGGAAGCACAAAAGTAACTGGAACGCCAATGCATCTCTCCACAAAGTTCGGGAATTAATATCGCGAAACTGGTGTCATCCTGAGAATTCATTCCAAGTGGATCCGCCTTGCGAACTCCACGACTACAATTAGTAAATTGCGATATGGGCTAATTAGTTTAAAACTTAATTTTTATTTAGTCGATTATGCATTTCAATTTTTCGTGCGAGTATTGTCCACCTCTTCAAGTAAACCGGCTCATGAACTATAATTTTGCTATTTGCCACAGGCAACCTTTAAAATTTTTGAAAGCGTTTGCTGAATCACCATGTACTCGATAGCGCACATGTAATCCGTCTCGATCGAACAGCTATCTGAAAGAAAATTAAGAATAATTTAATCTACGCATTTTGTCGATAAAGGCCCGAGTTGATCAGGACTGTCAAAGCAAGCCAAATGAACCGAGATAAGAAATAAAAGGTCCCCCTTAAAGTTCTTTAGTTGCTGGATCTGGGGATCGTAATAATCTACTCGAACCACTTTCTGCAAAAAACAGAATGTCAATATCGAGGAAAATTAAGCCGGCAGCTGCAGGAAAAAAAAAAATGGCCTTGCAAAAATCGCGTTCATCATACAGACTTCGTCAATTCTCAACTAAGTACACCTAGGTTATATATAAAGGCCTTGTTGTCAGGGGAGTTTATTGTGTCATTTGCTAAACATTATCAGTACCTGTACCGTGCACGTCTAATCATTTCCCCGTGATTGGGATTTTCTTTTTTTTTTCGGATAAGGTCGAGGTAATAATGTTTACACGTATGTCATCCATGAGCCGGTGACATTAATCAAGAAAGAATGACTCTTTTGAAATGAATGTTTGGTCTTTCGAGAATAAAAAGTGGAACGCATGCCATCCAGTAACACTTTTTTAAATATTATTCTGTACATATATTTAATACATAATATAAGCATACAGTTTCCGGAATAAACTCAGTTGGAAGTTCGCAATTTGGTGCTGTAGACTGTTTGTATGACCTCGGTTATTTTTGTTGTTGTTTCATTTAGTATGTTTTCCCGCGTCATTGCGTCTGTTATTGAGCGGTTGCCTTGCCTGACATTTCACAGAGCGTAGTAAATGAGTGGCTCGTTCGGAAAACAAGAATTGCTTCAGCCCGAACGTTGCTGTTGCTGCGTGGAATACGGGGCGCGCCTGCTTACAGATACCCGCAATGCATCCGCCTATAGATTACATCCGGCGTCGGCCCGGATGCCATTTGGGACAGCGGTTATGGCTAAACTAGGCCAACGCCACCCCTGTCGGGGCAGAAGCTCATGCTGTCGTAAAAGAAAGCCACCACGCTTACGGACCGTTTGAAGCGTCTATTTTTCAGAAAATCCACGCACCGTTCAGTTTCCAAACGCAATGTTGTCGGCTATTACTGTTTAGCAGATGAACGTACAACTTTTTTTTTTGTCTTTATTAGCGCCGAGATGAACAAACATGTTATACCTCAGCAGACTTTTTTTTAAACAATAGGCTCGCAATACCACAAGCACTTATCTCAGTCTAATTTACACAATAATGATTAAGGCATATTGCAAAACAGAAATCCACACACAACGAGAATTTCATATACAGTTTAGACAAAGACAAACGAGACCAATGAGATTGCAATTGATCAAGTGGAAAGCAGAACACGTCGCGAAAAAATAGCAAGAAACCGCGCAATATGCATGGTTTAAGCTCGAGGTTTAATAACTCAATTTGAATCAAACGCCGAAGTTCGGAAAGCTGACGTCGATAATGAAATATCGCAGAAAATATTTTAATACTCTTAAGAGTGTAAAAACAAAGATCAAGAAAAAAAAAAGCTCACTTATCTCACTGACCTCGTTCAGAACACGCGTTGCCGGCCACTTACAAGTTCACAAACGAAGGCGAGGGATTGACATCACCCGGCAGGAAGTTATCAGCAAATGAAGAGCGCAATCACAATATCTACAATTACCGCCCGGTGTACGCACGTGGCAATAGTATTTTTTTTTTTTGGGGGGGGGGGGGGGGGGGGGGGGTAGTGTTCATTGACTTACTAATTAAACACAGAGTGTTCCATACACAACTTTAGTGAAACAAACGACCAGACGACAGCGCAAAAAGCAAAAAAGTACGACAAGCTAGCTTCAGTGCAACAAAGACAAAGATAACATAAAACACGACTCCTATTTCTACATTTCCCCACTAAACAACTACCCTTGGGAACCAACGTGCGACAAGAATGGCCAAGTATCTGACTGAGTCGTTGTGCCACCTAAGGATTCCAGCACGCAATAATACAGGGTGTTCATTTTTTTTTAATCTTTAGCGAATTTTTAGAAATCGCCTGTGGCAGGTAGCATAATTCTGATCATTGAGCTGGGTTATTCGATGAGGCGGACATTAGTAGCACGAGAAATCGAAAAGCACATTCAACAAATAACAGAAATTGACTAATGAACTTCTTAGTTATTAATTACTTTACCACACATATTGCAATTTACGAATTGTAGCCGGTGAGCTTGTCAGGGGTATCCACTTGGAATGAATTTCCTGAATGACACCAGTTTGGAGATATGCGCCATCAAACTCGCCGTAAAAATGCACTGTTGTTCCGCTTATTTTTTTACCAAAACACTGTTTTGTACATTGAAGCACAACAGTAACTGGAACGCCCATTTACTTCGTCCCACACTTTGGGAAATAATATCTCGAAACTGGTTTCATCCTGGAAATTCATTTGAAGTGGATGCGTCTTGCAAACTCACCGGCTTCAATTCGTAAATTGCAATATGTGTCGTAAAGTAATTAACTAAAAAGTTCATTAGTCAATGTTTGTTAATTAGTTGAATGCGTGTTTCGATTTCTTGTGCTACTAATATCCGCCTCTTCGAATGACCCAGCTCAACGATAAGAATTATGCTATCTGCCACAGTCGATTTTTTAAAATTCCGTAAAGCTTAATTTTGAACACCCGGTATATTGAAAATTATGTTGTCACCGCGGTACACGATCGTAAATGAAAATTCGAAATCGAATACTCGATTTGCGTTCTAAATCCATAATATTGCACATAAAAAGGAAACGTTGAATTTGAGCTCAAACAGCCATTCTTGCAATCGTGTCAGCCGAAATTTAACTCACTGCCATTGTCAATGCAATGCTCGCGTTGAAAAATCCCCTTCCTGAAACTTCTGCTTTATGGTATGGTAAAACTTTATTATTGTCCGTCGGAACGCGCGTCAGCACTTCTGCTTTAGCGTAGAAAAAATAAAAATTGCCGGATTTTAACGCAAAACTTTCGTGTTCTCTTTCCGACTGGCGCACCGCGCACATAGTTTGTCCGCAAAACAAGTAACAAGAGCACATCACGATGCCAGTGGCAAGCACGTGCCACTGGCATGTATAAATACGTCACACAATTCATACAGGGAACAGCGTGCACATGCGATCGTCGACGTCATTTCGAGCGTGTCTGCGCGTATAAAGAAGACGCCTTTAAAGGTGGCTTCTCCACAGGCTAATGTCCTGTGTGGAGAAGTCAACTACGGTAATTCTCTTCTTATTTCATTGCTACCGCATTTATGCGCCCAAGTAATCGAGAACGTTACGATAGCAAGAGCAAGCATCGTTTTCAGCAAATGCGTAACAAAATAAAAGGCGCATCATAAATCGGCGCCTTCGACTGTGGCATACCAACGCTGTACCGTTGGCACTAGAAGTACGCAGCCCGATGTCCTCCTCGCCAAAACCCAGCGCTGATGCAGTATCTGAAGACAACTACGCGCGCCGCTGATGTCACGTGCGCACTCAAAAGTTACTAAAACACCAATATGCAAACTTCGAGAACGCACGTCTGGAGACTGGTGTCATCCTCAGAATTAGTTCCCAGTAGATACGACTTTCGAAGTCACCGGCTACAATTCGTATATTGCAATATGTGTTGAAAAGTAATTAGTTAAGCCGACATGTAAATTTTTAATTTCCCGTGCAAAAAAAATATTCGCCTCAGAGTAACCTAGCTCAAGAATTCAAATTGTGCTGTACGATAGGGGTAATTTCTCAAAAATTCTGCTTAAAAAAAGGAAAGAAAAAAGAAAGAAACGTATATTTGCAAAGCTTCAGCTAGCTATCCCAATTCCTTTTTTCCGTAGCAATCGTCGCGTCAAAACGACACCACTGGAAGCCAGCAACATTTATGTCCTTTAAAAAAAACCTGAAAGATGTAAAACAGTGCGCATCTCCCGCTTTTCGTGCCATTCCCAGCCGGTGTTTACGGTAGGCTACTTTCCGCGTTACGATTAGAGCCATTAGACTAAGGAAAGTAAGACTGGGAAAGCAGCACGTGGCGTTACGCAGGAATCGCTGACGACGCGTATTCAGTGCAACAGGTTCTCCAATCATTAAGCTATGTTAGTAGCGAAACTGAACCGAAGCAGACAGTAACGCATTCAACTCGGCGGCTTGAGTTCGGTGCAACAAGAGCCCGACGCTGACTCTCTTTGCGGGCTGAAATCTGCACGCGCTCTCAGTGTTTAGATACCGAGAGCACATCGCTGCCACCGTCGCCACACAGTACATCAGATAGCTATAAGGAGTATTCGCAGAGCTGCGTAAGCTGTCACTGGCTTTAGTCAGTCAGGAGCCGAATATACCAAAAGTCAGCCGTTCTAGAGATCGGTTTACTGCGCGCCGGACAAGCCACGTACGACAGCCGGCGTTCGACACGGCTGTGAAGGCAGCAGTCAATTATGAATCGTCGACTCGAAAGAATAGCTTCGAGCACACTGCCCGACACCACCGACAGCTTTCAGAACACTGCACGGTTCTAAAGAGACAGACAGAGAGAGAGAGTATACGGACAGAGAGCAGTAGCCGCGGGCTAAGTATAGCCGCGAAGTCGTTTGCCGCCTGAAGAAGCGATCAGCTCTCCGAGCGCTGTCGTTGATGCCGATTCCGCAGGGAGAGAGAGTGCATAGCCGGGAACCACGGCAAGGCGAAGAAAACGAAGAGAAGCACTGCACAGAGCTCACATTGTTGGGTCGGCGACGCCACGCGGCCTATTTTCGGGGAGGAGCGGCAGCATCGTCAAAAGAATGACCCAGCCAGCGGCTAGCTCGAAGCACGCTGCACTCACTGTACAAGGTCGCTGGTCCAGGAGCGCGGGGTGTCGTGGTCATCTACGTGTATGTTGTATAGAGTAGCCGATTCGAGCGATTCCGCTGACGCCAGCGAGAGACTGTTCACGAGAGTCCGGGTGCGGACACAGCGTGTAACATCCTGCCCGCGATGAAATGGTTTTGCGGGCATCATTAGCAGCCGCGCGGCGGTCGTCGTCGACGGAAAAGTCCGGCGGAGTGTTACAAATGCGAGCGTAAGCATGGACAGACAGGAAGAGAAACGGACCCGCTTTCTTTGTCGTTTTACTAAGCAACAGGAAACGACTGCATGTATACATGTTCCACAGGATGTATAATACACCTGTGTACGCTCCATCCGAGGAAATCAATAGAAATATCAGGAGAACGGCAATTTTCGTTACGTGCGTCTGTCAGTCTTTTTGACTTTCCGAACGAAATGACCGACCACCAAAAAAAAAAAAAAAGAAAAAAAAAGTCAACGAGCTAGAATTTAACATAATATGAGACAGCAGGGCTAGCTATAATGTCCATTTCGTGTATAAAGACCTTATCATGATAGACGGGAACGGGAGGCCAACGAAACACTTGCAGCCAGTACGGGAAATTCGAAAAGGTGCAGTTCAAACAAACAAGACGACATCACGATTAATCGGAAATTCTCGCGGCGATGCGGCGCGCTACAGGAAAAGGAAGTGAAAACCATACGGAACGAATTTCCGGCGCATTCGCGGCCTAACGTCGACGCGTCCGCTGTACGCCATACGGACAGCCACGCTGATTGTGTGATGGCATTTACACACATTGGCTGCTGCGGCCGCATTTTGATGGGGGGCGAAATGCGAAAACGCTCGTGTATTCAGATTTAGATGGAGGTTGAAAAAAACCCAGGTGGACAAAATCAATTAGGAGCCTCCCATTACGGCGTGCCTTATAGTCAGACCGTGGTTTTGGCGCATAAAATACGAGAACTTTTACTTTTATTCATTTTACACGCATTTGCTTTAATCCATAACCATGTAGAACACACATAAGCCGGAATAACAGCCCGGTCATCGTGCAACCCAAGCGGCCACGCCCACGCCGAGCGACGACACATCGAAAACAAGTTGAAAACGCGCTTTCACGTCCATCAAAAACGGCGCTATCCGAATTTCAACCTTCCGGAATCCTCCTCTTTATCGTTTGGATTCGAAAAGTTCGGGAAGCGTTCTATTCGTCCGAGAAATTATAGTTGTAGTTAAATGTATTTTAATGAAACTAAATTTAGAAATAAGGTCGCAAGAGAATATCGACGCATCGGAAGCCTGATTTTGGAGACAATGAAAAAATACAAATCGTTCCAGCGAGCCCTTCCCGGACAGACGCCAACCATAACTTGATATTATAGAACTTTCTACATCCGCTTTTCCTTTTACTTCAGATCTTTAATTGTCTTTATGTCTCTTATGTAGAGATCACAGCCCTCGACAACACTCATTTATCGAATGCTCTATTGCAGGCGCATCACGTTATGCCAACTATACCAGCTGTGCGATAGAGCCGGCGCCGCTGTCCCAATATATACATGTTTTAATAAGAACTCGAGGGCGTGCACTTCAAGCGCGAATCACACAAAGTATGTTTATTCCCCTCATACTACCTTAGTTTTCCCTGCCCTACTAAGATTATCGGAGACAACTCGATAAAGGATAAGCTTTGCAAGTCTGCGACCATAGACTATATGCTTGGCGTCAACAGGAGACCCCAAAAATTAAGAGAGACCAGCATAAAAATGCAGTTTTGCCCGAATGGCAAAGCACAGAAAGCGATCGCTATGTTTATTATAGCGTTCGGTTCGAGCTCGATTGGAAGGTGTTCTAACCCGCGGGGCAAACATGGCGCGACGCAGCTGCAGTACGCGAGGCATGCAAATTTTGTTATACGCAGCAGAAGCAGCACCCCATGGCACCAGCGGCGGTATTCTGTAAGAGTCTCTACCTAGTGGACTGTTCATTTTGGCTGTCGCTGATTGGCTGCTGCGTGATGTGCAGGAAGGTGCCAGCCAGTCTCCTTCCTGCACGTCAAGCAGCAGCCAATCAGCGACAGCCGGAATGGACAGTCCACTAGAGTAGACTTTTACAGAATACCGCCCCAGGCGTATCCCAATGCTGGCGTGAGGAGCTTTCCTACACACACGTTCAAGCGGTGTTAAAACGAGGCGTAGGCGTGCGTATATATGAAGGCCCTACGCTGACGTCATCAGGAACACCGCCAAGCGGTGTTGCAGGCACCTTACCTCTATGCGGTGCCCGAGACGAGGCTCGAGACCGACGGAAAACCATTGGCGTTCGTCAGCGCCCAATGAGAGGATCATAGACAGCATTAGCAGGGCCATTAGCTTGCCGTTGGTTTTCCGTTCCACTCAAACTACTGTATATGTGCACCACGATGTGCACGCACACAGCAGATCAGTGGGAACGGTCATGTGCGCGCGCACAACGAACATATGGCAACAGCGTAAGGCAAAACGCTGCGCTGTCTAGAGCCGATTGAGCGGAGCATCACGGTCCGTGCACTTGTGGCTAGGTCGTTTTTGCAGCCAAACGCACTGCGGGTCGCTCGCGTCCTTGGTGGCCTTCTATAAAACTCCGCACGCAGGCCGCAAATACACCGTCGATACCGCAACAGTACGGTGGCAGCGACGGCAACAGCGATGGCGAAAACGCGCCTCGAGTGTCCGTATACAGTTGAAGGTCTCTACAGCGAAATCACCTTTATAACGAAGTACTGAGTATGTCCCTGTCAAATTCATATATTCCATACGTATTGTGAACGCGTCTATACAACGAAGGCCACTTCAACGAATTCGCCTGTACAACGAAGGAATTTAGGCATCTCCTGACGGCTGATTTGTTGCTTTACAACAAACGAGCTGAACGTATAGCGGTACCGCCATTGCCTTCCGCAGACGTCACCAAAGTGCGCCCTGTGCTAACGGCAGCGCTAGCTACACACTTCGACGAGCGCATCGGTACTATTAGTCCTGCTGCACTGCTCCAGGAATCGCTCAACTTGTACGCATGCATGCTTGTTGTAACGCATCGACGGGTACGACAACTGACGAATACCTCGCCGTTGATGGCGACGTGATGATGTAACCGTAACTGCCGACTGATGACGTCTTCAAAGGCTTCTAAGGCGTAAAGGACGCGATTGTCAACGAAGGCTAGAGTGATGAAGATCCCGTAAACGAACGAAGAATTTTGACGGCAAGGGAGGCGACAGCGGCGGCTTTTTACATTGCGTAGCTCCTGCGTTTTGCGGCAGAGCATGCTGCGCACATCGGTGTAATAAGATTGGCAATAAATTTAGCAGAGGCAAGTTCTGGAGAAAAAGGAAAACGTGCGCTAAAAAAAAGCGACTTTTTGCACTAAGTACGTTTTGAATTCAATGTTAAACTAAGGTTTTCTTTTATTGAACGCGCTTAGTCTGCTCCAATGTAAGCGGCACGCCGGGCGACATTTACAACGAAGTGGCCTGTATAATGAATGATTTGGAGGTCCCGAGCACTTCGTTATAAAGGCGTTGGACTGTAGTTACTACCACAATGAAACGTTGAAATACGGATCGAATATAAGAGCCGCTCTTCCGTTGTATATTATACTCGCGGATGTCATCACACTTACACTGGCACCTAACTGCAGAAGCAACACACAAGGTTTTAGTTTATACCAAGAAACTCCGTGCAAGATGTCAAAATCTTGCACCTAATGGTGATGTCGAATAAAAAGTAATGTGCATCAATTGTTGCGTGCCTAAGAAGCCGGGCACTGATACAGAACAGACCAGTGATTTTCCATGCACAGCGAACGTTTCGCGCAGCCACACTGCTGTGTTTAGCAGCAATCTATACCAGGTAGCGTCGCCATTCGGAAATGCTGATGCAGTGAGTTGTATACAGTTTCACCCGGATATATCGAATCTGCACGGCATCACAAAAAAAAAAAGATCGATATATCAGTAATTCGATATATAAAATAAATATTGTATACAAAACGTTTCAATGAGATTTTACTGCTGTTCGTTATACACAATAATGCGTTATATGTTGATTCGATATATCCGGGTTCGACTGTATGTGCACACATTTTCACAGCTTCCAAAACAATTATATAGATACTGTATATTCGCAGGACGCTAGTCAAGGAACACATAACGACGGCCCATGCCCCGCGAGGGGCACTACAGGGAAATAAATCATTATGAAAATGATTATTATATTAATGAAGATTATGAAGGGAGGGAAGAGGATGCAAAGAAGAAACCGACTTCAATAACCGTGTCGCAATTCTCCATTCTGCAGAAATTCTAATACCAGTTATTCTTTCGCAGTCAATAATAAGGGAACATCATTATCGCGCATAGTGAATTAAGTGATGACCTACATGTAGGTGAAACCAGATGACTTTCAGTTACCAAAACGATAGCGCACAGTGCTTCCCTACTTCACATTATTATGTCCACAACAAACTGCGGGTGAGTATGACGGCAATAAAAAGTCACTATATATAGGCACCGTAAATAAGAAGAAGCCAGAGGCTTTCCGTCATGTTTTCCGCCGACAGGAAATTACTCCACACAGCCGGCCGAGTTGGCGGGGCACAAGCGACGGGTTTCTTCCTCTGTCGCTCAATCGCTGCCTCTCGTCGAACTTGACGGCGCCACGTTTGAAAGGCTTCAGTCACCACAGGAAACCAACGTTGTCGAGAACAAGAGTGGAACGCGATAGCATTCAAAGATCCTTGACTGTTTCTCACACTTCCCGGCAACTGCAGCTTATGTAACCGTAATGTTTACCGGGAAACGCTGGCGGTGAACGCTATGCACGAAGGCGCGCTTTCTGGTAGAAGTGTTTTGTTTCATGACAATTGTTTGCGGGCTGTGACTCTCAAAATTCCGAAGAAAATATAACTTTGTAAAGAATGCAAGACAAAGTGAGAGCAACTCCGGTGGTCAAATATATTTGGAGGGCCTGCGTGGTTGGGGTTGATTTTCTCGGCCGCGGGCGGCAATGCCGACGCCGACGCCGGATTTTCTGCGACACGGGGCCCTAAACGCTATCGCGTTAAAACACAAAACACGCTTACGACGCGGCTGCTAACCTGAGTGTTGAAGCGGCCGGCGGCAGCTAGTCCAGACCAATGGCTTGCCTTTCTCCTTCTTCCATTTCACTTACACGAAGCGCTGTTACTGAAATCGGGAATGACGGTTTGTGCCTGTCCTGACGGTTTCTGCCTGACAGGCTGATAACTGGTATACGGAGGAGAGAGAGAGAGGTCTGCACAGTCTATATAGCTTCAAACTTTCCAAAAGAGTTGAGCACGAGAAATCAAGCGACGGAACAGACAAAAGTCTCGCTTTGCGCTCCCCGCCAGGTATTGGTAAATGGCCAGCCATTAGAGGCGCGACAGTGCTCCATCACAGCGGGATCGACGCCTTCCGCCGAGGATATCTCGGCGGGCAAGGAGAAACGCGGCGGATTTGCGCCGCGTGCACCGCGAGGGGAATCGAAGAGACAAAAGCCGGCGCGATGTCTGCGCGAGGCCTTTCCACCACGCGAGAACGACACACACGGGCCGACGGCAGAATTTAATTTCGCGAAAGCCGGCCAGGAGGAGAGAAGGGCTGGGCGCCCAGCACGGATAACTTTAGCTCGGCGCTGACCTCGCCCGCTTCCCCGCATAGAAGCGCACGGCGAACACCGAGAGAGGCTCAATTTTAGGGCCGTGTCAGTTATGCAAAGTTGGCTCCCAGGACTGCCACTATTTTTTTTTTCCTTCTCCCTCCTGAAAGCGGCATCGCAGAGACCGGGCGTCCTCCTCCCTAACAGCTCCCGGGACAACGCTGCCGCGCAACCAACTGTCATGACAAGGGGTGGGGGTAGGGATCTGGAAAGACGGGCATGGGAGGAATGGCTCGTCCGACCTGTTCGTCTCTCAATGCGCCACGCAGGCAGATGCGGATGGCGGGGAGAGGATGAGAGCGCCAGGGGTGCAATTTGGCCCGCGTCTCCTCCACCCGTCCCCCTCCCCTCCTGGTCCGGCGCCCCGGGCCGCAGCCCACAAAGGGGGTCTCTGCCGTTTACCAATAAGGCAAGTTTATTGCCACATCGATCGCGAGCCGCGCGCTCGCCCGCAGTCCGGCTGTAAAAATATTTTCCCCGTGTGTTGCGATAGGCAGTGGGGGAGTGAGAGGGGGGGGGGGGGGACAGCCGTCGCCCGCTACGCTCGCTCGCTCGCTCGCACGGCGGCACGGGGGCTGGGAGGAGAAGGAGGGGGTCCGGCGCCACTTTTTTATGCGCGCCGCGCTCTTGTTTTCTTTTGCCCTCTCCCGTATGCGAGCCACTCTCTCCCAAAAAGAATGGGCGAGTTAGAGAAGGAGGGAGGCCAGCCCAGTCAGGTGACCCCGATCGAGCGCTCCGGTTGGAGGAACGCCGCGCCTAACACACTTTTTTTCCGTCGGCTAAAAATTTCTCGGGGAAGGAAGGCCCGCAGACGAGACGCCGGCACTCCCGCGGGCCGGGCTAGGAAAACATTTTTCCGTGCCGCCGCTGCCGCCATCTTGGAGCGGCGCCCGTTGGCGAGGTCGTCGTCGCCGCCGACGCCGCATCTGCTGCTGCTGCGGTGCACGACGCGGGAGCTTTGTTTTCGGACCACGGCGACGCCGGGCCGCTCCCGTCTTCCAGCACGCGCCTGCTGACCCGCGGGGAGAAAAACGTGAGTGCTCTCTGCCACGCGTGGCGTCAGCTGCAGCCGGGCGCCGCGAGCGACCCTGGTTGTCTGTCTGTGCGCGTGCGTGCGTACGTTCACTCGCCCCCCTCCTACCCTCGTACACGCAGAGTGTCTCCGCTTCCCGGAAGTGACGTCACGCTCCTGTGCAAGCGCATCGGTAGTAGCTCGACGTCTGGGCCGGCGTCTTGCCGGTGTCTTCTTTTTTCTTTCTTTTTTTCTCCCCTCAGCAACGCCGTGTTGCAGAACACTCGTGTTGAGTGGCCGTCGCTAAAGTCGCCGTTCGGTCCCCTGCCTCTGTTCGAACCTTGCACCGACAGCCGCATCATACGGACCCGACATATTCAATTAGGAGCAGGGTTTACAGACCTTGCATCCTTAAATCCCTCTTGCGAACTCGAAGACTGACGTTTTGTGCGCTAGTCGTTGTTCGTGCACGAGTCATCTGGGGCCGTGTTCTCGATCACTTTCGGGGATTTCACTTCCAGTGCGCGTCGAATGGATAGCCCAGCGGATAAGATGCCCGTCGTTCATGTTAGGCGTGGTCACGCCAAAGGCGAAAGTATATGCACTCGAAAGGTACCGCTAAAAAATACGGCCCTGTTTAACCACGAATATTCCGCTTTCAAGTCCCATATATGGCATGCGGCGAGCAATGTTTTCAGCCACTCCATGAAGATGAGCGCAGATCATTCGGGTTCCACTCGTGAAACAACTGCTTCACGAAGACACGCACATGACGCTACCCGTTGAAGCGTTCCGACATAGCTTCATCACCGTTTGCCTCAAACTACGGGTCGCCAATGTTCCAGAGCCGTTGTGGTTCGCGGGAATAAACATGGCGCTGGAAACCCTAGATCAACGAGCTCACTCAACGCTTTCGTTTCATGCCACTGGCTCACGCGTGTCATTGCTGTGAAGCCATCATTGCTGTGAAGTCACGTGTCATTGCTGTGAAGCCAATCGCCCAATAGGTGCTTGAGCCGATGCAACTTTTTTTTTTTTTTTATGGACCTGCACAGCGTGGCGCAACGATACGGGGAGAACTAAATTCATTATTATTTGCATTACATGACATCTATCCAACGCCGCCTCAGCTGAAGACTATAGGACAACGCAAGATAAACTGAGTCCAGAATATCACCAAACTTACTGCAGAATGAAATGCATTATGAATTGGTAAAACAAATAGAACGTACCCTGAGTGTCAAACAGTGTGAGTGCCAAAAGCGCATGGCGCACCCAGGTCTGCGCTTCCGTTCTTTTCAATGACTGTACGTGTGAGCCATTTAAATCGAATTGCATGGAAACTTAAATAACGGTGGCATCCATACTGGTCTTGGTCGTTTCTCGTTGGACCCGAAGGCAGCAGTAATTAACCGAAATAATTTACGGCACAAATTTGTAGAAATATACGGCGCCCTTAAATGTGAAAATGCGCACCATTAAAAAACGCCATCGTATACCACAGTGGCGAGGAACTAGCCAATGAAACACGTACAAGTTAAGGGCTTTGCATCGCGACTATTGCAGCCAAAGCCCCAACACCTTTCGCGAAGCTGAGACTCCTTTCCAGAAATGTTATACGAAATCGAATGAACTGCACTTCCGGTACCCCGTTCGACTCATACTCAATTGTGAAATAATTTGAGGGGCGGGGGCAACGTTAAAGGGGGGGGGGGGGGGGGCAGGAGGGGAAAGAACGACCGGTTCTGCTTTTTGATACGCATGTGAGCAGAAACTCATGCACAAGGAGAAAGCCGCATTTGTTTACTGGTGAGTCACGGTTAGCGTGACGCGAAAAATGTCGCAAGCAAGGTGCGACGTGGAAACGGACAGAAGTGCGCAGCTTAAAATTCCGCATCACACATGTCCCAAACGCATAGAGGGTTCGTATCGCGGAAGCCATGGCGGTTTGGTGTCTCTGAGCGTCTGTTTAGGATTTGAAAGTTTTGCCTGTACACAGTGTCATTTCGCCAGAATACGTCGGACGGAGCTGCGAATGGCAGTGCAAATGAATGGCAGAAACGTAAAGCCGAAGATACGGCCTTCTTCCTGCATTGTCTGTTATGTTCCAGCGACAAATCTCTTCAGCGAGACGCAAATTTCCTCGCTCTCCACTTGCTCCCGTCAGTTAGTGCTCTATAGCACATTCTGGTTGAACAGTGCGTCAAAACACCTGGACACAGGCGGTGCTATTCGCGTCGCCGTCCTGGTGTGTCGGCAAAATAGTCCTGGTGTGTCGGCAAAATAGTAACGCTAACACGTTCAGGCTACAGTCTTCTGTTGCTCTGTATACAACCGAAGCGACGTCCAGGTAACCGCCCAGGTAACCTGCAACGCTTTGGGCGCAAAAAAAATAATAATAATAATTCCACGTCTGACAACATGGCTTGCGGCAACGCCGACTTATTGCGCAAAAAACTTTAAAAAGATACAAGAACTCTTCATGCCTTAAGGCTTCAGGTCATCATCCTTGGGCCATATTTTGCAACGATCCGTTTCATTTCCCCTCATTTTGTTGTCATCGGTCGCGGATAGTGCCTCATAAAGACGGCGGGTGGTGGTGGTGCTACTGGAACCAATGACGAAGAGGCAAAAAGAACGGCAAACAAAATAGATCGTTACAAAACACGCAACAAAAGGCGCGCTAGCGCTGCAGCAGGTGTTCCGATTTGCCCGCTCTACTCCGTCAAGGCGCGCTCGTGACGTCGCGTCGCAACCAATGGGAATTCATGTGCCGTTTCTCTTCTACAGACGCCGCCGGCTTTTTCGCTCAATGGTCATTTGATGCTTCCGCATCAATAGCGAGACTGCATTCGTTCATTTTCTTTTCTTTTTCTTTTTTACAAAGCCTTTCCATGCGCGCATTCCTGTCACAGGGCTTCTTGGTCCGTATACAAACTACTTCGTGCTTTCACCAGCGCTTTCTCGTGCCAGTAGACGGTGGCCAGCAGCCACGGCCGCTATTTTATCACATAATCAGCAAGGATGCCCAAGTCCCTCGTGTACAGGTAACATGCACTCGGCCGAAATATGCGACGCATGGCGCTGCTTATGGTTAACCTCCGCCGAAGCTGCCCACTCATGTGCGGCGACGCATGGAAGAACTCGGTGCTGGCGCGTATACAGAAACGAAAAAACGAGCCGACGATCTCCGATCTTCAGTGATCAAAGTACCGCAGCTGGCTCGCTCAATGTAGATTATAAATAAGTCACTGCTTCATTATTTCCTCCCCCCGTCCCGCATTCGACGCTTTCATTGCTGCTTTTTCCGCACTTTTTTTTTACCCCCCCTCTCGTTCGACTCGCTCAAAGTTCGCTCTCTCGACACGTCGAATGAAACAGAACAAAGCGGCTCCAGAACGGGCCTCGCGGAGGGACATAAAAAATAATAAAGTCTCGGCAGTAGGAAAAAGAGAAACCTGTCTTCGCGGGAGAGTGAACACAAGAGGAAGAAAAAGAAGAGGCGGGGAGTTCGTTGCCTTGGGGGCCCCGAGCAAAAGCCTGTTTCGCGATGAGGTGTGTGTACGGTAGACAGATAATAGACGGGCCGTACCGACACTTTTCGTGGTTTCTTTTCATCTTTTCTTTTTTAGCGGGACAGAAGAGAAGGAATCGAGATTGGCATCACCTTCGCGCGTACGATATGAACAGGGGACGCCTTTGTGCGCGAGGACTGTAATGACTCGCCGCGCCTTTACTTGCCAGGCCGCTCCCCGACCTGGGAAGCTTGTCTGGAGAGAAAAAGAACCCTTTCTCTTAAGAAAAAAAAAAAAAAAAAAGGAATGCATGAAACAGTGGTTTCAGAAATGATATGCGTCCATTGAGCTCTTGAGGCGCATGATGAAGGATCTAGCGGTGTATTCGGCGGAAGGAAGAAAACGCACACAAAAACTGGACAGAAACGTGCGAGGCCGTGGAGGGTTCGTATCGGGTGTTCAACGTGACTTGCTAGACGCGGTCAACCGCCGATATACTGCGATAGAAGACGTGCGGGTGGCCCCCTCGAGTGGCGTGGTTAGACAACACGGGCGTGCAGCAGTGTCGGCTGTCTCGGCAGCAGTGTCGCCTAAGTGTCAAACGCCCTTGCCAACAAACTGAAAGGCAGTAGCCGATTTTCTAACGTTCCATTTCACTCTCTCTCTCTCTCTCTCTCTCTTTATTTTTATTTTTTGTCATTGCCTTGGGCATGGCTCGCGCGCAGCCTTTATCGGCGCCAGGTGATAAGAATGTAAAATGAAATGGAACGTTACAAAATACCAAATACCGGCCTTGGTTTCGTTTTAAAACTGGGTGCCTAAACTCGCACATCATCTTTGTGGTAGTAGCAATATGCATTACGTAAGCACATTATGGTTTCAAACAGTGGTGCACGCGCGTTGCAGTTCAGTTGTGTCGCGACAGTGCAATCAGAGAAGAGTGCAGCAATAGAAATGTACAGTGTAATGCAGCTTATCTTGTGAAATTTATGAATGAGCCCGACAGCGTCAATCCACGACGAATGGTTAGGGTCCGATAAGAGTCGGTGTCACGGCGTGGCGGGAGTCGCAAAGCGGGCAAAGCAACTCGCTGCTTTAAAGGCGCTCACGAAGGGAACCACTTGTGAGCACTGCTCGGCGCACAGCGAAATGGGAATGACAGTCGTGGCGAATGAAATACCCGAACGATGGGCAGAAGCAGACAAACCATGTTCACTGTTTCAAAAAAGAAAAGCAAAGAACCTCTCTCGTGCCCACGTGCATTGAGTGAAAACCCCGTGTCGATAGCTACGTCAGAGAAAAAGCAGTTACAGCGATAACATCCCGCGGACAGGGTCTTTATCTTCCCCTGCTCTAGAACATTTATTTCCCGTAAACTGTGATTTTCCCGACGTAACCAAATGTGTCTCCAGGCTGGGACCGTCCACGTGCCTGACAAAGTCCTTCCGTGCAATAAAGGAATATTGATATGTTCGGATCAGGCATGAGTATGTACTTGTACCACAGTTGTGCGCCAAGAGATTTCGCCCACTCGGCCAGCATTCTCCGCCGCGCAGACTCGCTCCATATTAACTCCATTAATAACACATCGACTAAGTAAATACCCCGCTTCTCCCAGTTATGCTCACTGCCCAGATCACACCTCCTTCACTTATACCCCCGACTCTGCCCACACGCACAAGCCGTATACCACAATGTCTGTGAATGTTACACCCGTTCACCAATCCTTTCAGAACTGGCTCACTCTGCCACACGAGCAACTAGGAGGGCTCATATAGGCCTTCGTGCGGCATGTCCAACAAGTGTTGGCCAAACCGTTAGGTATGACGACTGCCAACACTTTTTCTCGGTAACAATATTTTTTTTTCTCGGTAGCACGCTTTTACTCTGATCTCAGGATCGCGTTAGGTTTACTCCTGGTGCGCACGGTATAGCCTGTCCCCCGCAGCTGAATATTTCTGCACCCTCCCGACAGTGCTCGCCACGTCGTGGTGCAGGTCCACGACTGAGCGAACCGGAGGATGGCCGAGCACTGTGCCAACAACGACCCAATGTCCGGCGGGGCCGGCGTTGCGGCGGGAGACAGCCCCGGCCTGTGCGTGAGCCAGAAGATCCACTGGCCGCACAACGTCACCTGCTACCTGGTCAAGTTCTACCGGCAGACGCCCTGTCTGTGGGACCACTCGCACCGCGACTACAGCGACAAGGCGGCCAAGGAGCGCGCCCTGCAGCAGTTCTCCAACGAGACCGGCTACCCCGTCGAGGCCGTGCGCAAGAAGCTCATCAACCTGCGCAACCAGTTCACCAACGAGTGGCAGAAGATGGACCGCAGCAGCAACTCGGCCAAAGCCGTACCGCACCAAGTGGGCCTTCTACAAGTCCCTCACTTTCCTCAAGGACGTCGTGCTGCCAAGAAAGCCCAGGAACGCCTTGCATGTGAGTGATACATGAGCAGAAACTCGGCCTTAGCGGGAACTGATCGGGCGAGTATATAGCGACCCTGCACTTCACGCATAGTATAGACAACGTTTAAATTTCAGTTATTTATTTCCTTCGTTTGGAAAATGTTTCGTCTTGAACGGCGCACCACGCCAAGGAGGTGTTCCTTTGCAATATAATAAACATTTTTTAATTAGGGACGCTGTTCAAATACAGGTGAAACCAGCATTTTAGAATAATGGAAAGGTTGTAAGTATTCACCCATGTAATGAAGCTCACTATACTTCGTTATTTACCACGCGGTGGTTTTCGTGGCTTGTATGTACACAGCTTTCTTGAAGGCGTAAGCCTCCGAATACTCCTATAAACCGTTGTCTTCTAATGCGCCAGCGGTCGTATGCCGACACAGCTACAGTTATACATGGCTCTTGCTTTCACGTTAGCCACAAACTGCCAGTAACAGATTGTTGCGAAATGTGGACGACGCCCTCAACACATATGGACGCGTTCGTGTTGCCTTCCCACGCGTATAGACAGGGGCTACTTTGCGAGCAACGCTGAACGAGGTACAAGCAGACAACATCGTCCAAGCAGTTTCAGTGATGTGTGTCGATGCGGCGATATGATTAGTATGACAGGGCATCGGGCCTGAGTGCAGTAACGGGCGTTGCCACCACTGAAAAATGTTCGTCGTGTTCTTTTACCCGCAGCACGAGGGCGTACACATGAGGATGCCTCCGATGGGCGTGCAGGGCTTCGACTCCCGCTCGTTGGACATGAGCCCGAGCTTTGGTTTTGCCAGAGAGCGGCGGCTCCAAGATGTCCCGCAGTTTCATCACGACGGCCTGCGACTCGAGAATTCCGCGCAGAACCATCAGAACCACAGGGCGTCGCAGAACAACCACAACGAAGACTCCTCGCACCTCGACGGGGCCTCCGGCGGGCCCGCGCTGCTGGACGGCGTAGGGTCGCAGCACCAGGACGGCCACCGAGACGGCTCTTCGCACCAGACGCCGCCGCAGCACCAGCCTCCTCAGGACCAGGACGTGACCGTGATCGGGGCGGGCGCCGACGTGGACGACCTGGAGCTGTCGCAGTCCAGCAACTCGTTGGTGCTCTCGCCCGAGGTGACGCTCGAGGAGCCGTCGTCCAGCGAGAGGAGGATCCTCCCGGTGAGCATCGCGCGGGCCTCGCTTCAGCGCGCACGGCGATCGCGTGTAGAGCTTACGCTCTTGTGCACGAAATGCATGATGTGCGTGCCAGCGGCACAGTGTGAAGGATGAAACCGATGCAGCTTTGGTTTTGGTCAGCGTAACGAAATTACTATACGAGGCTTCAAGCGGCGTATTTATGTTTAGAAGAACTTCAACTTATCTGCGCTGTTTGTTAAAGGATATCGAAGCAGAGTTTTGACGCTTTATGCGCGACATGGTAAAAGAAAGGAGGAACGAAAGCGTGTAACAAGATAACACATATGTCGTTTGTCCTTGCGTGTCTTCACTGTGTACACATGATTGTCTATGCCACAGGCGCGAACAGCATAGAATTATAGGACTACGAGAACTGCACTTCGCAGCATTGTTTGAATCGACCCTAACTTCTTTTCAGGCGGAAGATGACGGGTTCCACCAAGAGATACGACCAACGTACACATTTCCAGGGGAGCGTTACGGCGACATACAGAGGTACGAAATTATAGGAAATGGTGTGCATGGCCATGCTATACGATGTTCGGTCTTGGAAAAAAATGTACGATTGGAGGCATGAGCGCGGCATACATCGAAGCCGGTTCACAGCTACTGGTGATAAAGTTAGAAACGTAAAGTAATCTGCACACAAGCGATATGCGGTATTTAAATAACGCCACAGATGACCTCTTGCGATCTACTTCGGAGTCCAGGGCTACAAGAGCAGTCGCAGTGCACACTCTATCAGGTGTTTTACTTCGCCTTAACCTGAATGCCGACTACAGCGCCGAATCCGCGTCTTCGAATATAAACAGCAGAACTAATCGTTGATTCCGTCACGACAGCCGAGTATCGATCGGTCGTACGTCAATTTAATTTGCGAAGGAATCGTGGAGCACCCCATTCTGTGAGCATAGCTAACGAGCTTCCGGATACTGTACTCAGTACGTGCCTGCGCGCTGTACATGCAGAGCAGCTCGCGCTCTTCGCCGGCGCGCACCTTACACCCATGCGTCATTTCACCGGCACTGTATTTCGTCAAACCACGCTAAATACACAAAACACTTCATTAATCACAAGCGAGGAAACTTGAGATGAATGGGCTGAACGCTCTCCCGGCTGTAAAGTACCGTGATGCGGGCATATGTAAAGGAATGCCGCGTAAAACGCTGGTCAATTCACTATCGCCCGGTGTATATACAACGCGCACGTTTCTCTGGCGCAGGGGCGACCACGTGGACGCGTTCACGTGCTACATCGGCACCGAGCTGCGACGCATTCCGGACGAGGAGACTGTGGGCCAGCTGAAGCTGCAGATCCTCAAGCTCATCTTCGACGCCCAGGCAACCACCGTCGCCTACGGCAACGCGCACCCACAGCAGTGATGGCGCGCGCGCGCCCCCGTCAACGATCAAACACTGCCAACGATAGCGGACTACGCGTGTATATGCTACAGTGCGGTCCAGTGTCGCAGGGAACGCTTTAGTAACATGCAGCATAGGGTAAGGCCCCCAACCCCACTCAGGGCTTGAGTATCCAGTCCAGGGGTTCATAATTATTTCGGCTATATATGAGGTCGCTTGATATGTCTGCCCCAGTCTCAGCGACTGAGAATACATATAAAGACGCCGTTGAAGAAACGAACAGGCGTGCGACATCGAACGCGTATACTACGATTTCAACTTTTGAAGGCAGCTATAACTGCGAGGCATTCGAATCTGGCATCCGGCAAACAAATTAAATGATGAATCTAAATTTTCCATTTCGCTCTGCTGAAAGCTACATTAGGCTGTTGGTAGCTATATCTGCCTTACCTAAATTTTCCCTAGCGTCTGAGCCCAGGCTGAAGAAAGCGACTATACGTGTGCGTCCGCAGCAAATGATCAACGCTTCAACGACTTCTTTAACGAAGCGTTAAAACGCTTTGTTAATGACCGGTGTTAATGACCGGTATACAGACAATTATTTACTAGCGCCTTCGGATGTTCGGCGCTAAACGAGGGAGGTACTCCGGCCCTTGATTGTAAAATTAGGTGTTCCCTGTCACACTGGACAAGACCGTATATACAGTGTTCTGCCGTTTTACGCATACCTAGTGATAGAAGGGAACAAGACTATAGTGATTGATGAACAAGGCCTAAGCGCCTTCCGCGTCTCGTAATAACTATGCCCGGTGACGGCGTGAAGTTCGTTATGCGATATTGCGAACAGTTAGTTCGCGCTCGCAGGCGTTTTCTAATTATTACGCTGCGAAAACCGACCTATTTATAGTGCGCAGTGCAGGCACGGGCTTCTCCAACCGGTGACCAGAAGCAACGATCTCTATATGAGAGCTTTCTTTTACCAGTGCGTGCATGCCGAGCGCACGCAACGTTGTTAGTACGATATATATATTATAAACGGCGCCATGCATCGACGCTGCGCGCTTTTGGCGCTCACGTCTTCATGTTATGCATCTGTCTCCTTGCAAGTACGAGACTATATACAGACTCATTACAACAGCATCAAAGTAGTCGTTTTCCGTTCAACGAAAAACGCAGTTTGGCACTTACGTTCGCGTTGCGGTCGTGTCACTGCATCTATGCACAAGCGAGAACATCGCACGGCGGCGAACGGTAGGATGCTGCGTCACTGCTGACTGAAATTTTATATCAAGTGTTAGCTTTTGCATACGTGCTTTGCCAGGCTTTGCGCCCAAACGGAAGCTCGGAATGAGAACAGTAGTACACACACGAACGTGCCATTTTTATTTTTCTGTACAGCCTTAAAACAATGGCGTAGCGGCAGCTGGGTTTAGTTTAGTCGGACCAGGTTCAAGGTTTATACATTGGGTGGCTTGCACGAAGTTCTGTCAAGCGCCTGCTGTGCATTCGAGTTCGCGGAGAGACGAACGCACCACTACTACACCGTATAAGCCGCAGCGTTGATTCTGCTGTGAAAGTACACAAACGAATGTGCGCAGAACGTACACCTGTAATGACTTTAAACTTGACGCAGCGCATGCGGAAATCACGAAGTCTACAGATCCTATTTAAAGCAGCGCACTCGTTAATTAGTAAAGCAGCACCTGTAAATTAAGCCTGTACTGATATAACGCGAGAGAGCTATACCGGCGCGTTGCCGAGAATTCTTATGCAATTTGAGCGTGTATACGCCCCAGTCTTCGAAGGTGCATGTGAGGAGTCACGTATTGAGGGTATATATATCTATATACTATGTAAATGCAAGGTCACAAGATGAACGCCATATATTTCCGTGCTTTACTGTCGAATCGCTCGCGACGAGGCTCCAGTCACGTAAGCGAGCAGCCAAACGAAGACTGCTCTTCCGGCCCCTACGCTCCAACGAATGTATATGTGTGTGTGAGTGTGTGTAAGCGTCAGTTTCCGCAAAAGACGCGAAAACTCCGTTTATGAATAAACGTACGCACGGATGTGATGAAATGTCTTTCCTGATCCTGCCGTGCATTTTTTCTTCTTCTTTTCTTGGTTTAATACTTCTCGCTTGTCGACATGTGCTGCGCTAACCGCGGCGCATTGACCGAGCTGTCGCGCATTAATTTCGAGCGCCGCGGCGTCTGCGACGTTTCCTACAAAATTTACTGCAGGGAACTGTAGCGCTGAACCTCGTTCAGCTACCGTGAGAATGACGCGTATACTACACGGATTTGTCTCACATTCGTGCTTGCGGCTTCGGATGTCCTCGTGACGTTATTTATGCGCTTCATCTTTCTAAACTTCAAAGCAATCGCAGTTTTTTTTTTAACAACAACGCAACATATCTCTGCGCATATGCTTAATCATTGCCAATTGTTCCATAACGCAATATTTTGTTGACAGTTGTCAATCTGCACAAGAGCAAAGCGGTTTGAAGCAAGAAAGACGACGTTTAGGCAACTGAATCCATGTACTAACCATTATTTCATGATATAGGTGAGCCACCATATACTTATAGCTCCTGAAGGCACGTACTAGCACCAGAATTTCCTGTAATAAATTTTGCATAGGAAACTATACCTGCGGCATGCCGACATGCTAGCCTTCAAAATGTAGTTAGGCCAAGTGGTGGTAACATTATTTTAAATGCTTCTACGAGTATGCTTCTTGAGCTACGTCCGCGTTGAGTATACAGCGATGCAAGCGGCTATTAGGTTAACACACACAAAGGTACAGTACTAAAAGGGGCAACCAGACGAAACGGCAAACCGTGCAACACTGCCACCGATCGCGGTCACGTATGTTATCATAGCGGATCATCAGCGTTTATCATAGATGTTATCTACCGTCCGCTATCACAGCCTTGAGCCCTATGTCACCGAACGGCGGCAGAAATACTAAAGCTGATAGAGATCGCGTAATAACGGATGAAATCTGCCTGCGTATGTTAATCGGAACGCCAAGTCGGCTCGCGCCTTTCTGCATCTGCTAACTTCGAGTCCGTTGTTTTTGGCAATGACTGTTTCCAGAGGGGAATCAACAAGCACAGTGCCTCAGGGGGCAAGGCCGTCGATGAGAAGAACCAGGAAAAGTTTCCGAGCAGCGACATGTCGCCGCAAGTGACAACAAGGTTAACGTAATAAGGCATTTATGGAGAGAGCGAGAGAGAGAAACTTTAACGAATAAAATAAAATTTCAGGTCCCGTGGAATAATTTAAACAAGAACGCAAAGCCTTTGAGGCACTGCTATGAGATAAATAAGCCCTGTGCGCTGGTTATCCTCTGGCGGAAAAGTTTTGATAGTGACCAAAGTTGAGGGTTGGGTTAGTTGGTGCTGCACTAGGAAAGTACGCCACAACAGACGCTGACAAAGGAGAGTGGACACTCACAGCGCTGCGAGTGTCCGTTCTTGTTTGTCCGTGTCTGTTGCAGTGAGAAACTTTTGAAAGTGACATAATATTCCGTTTTTTTTTTCTTCCTTTCTTTCTCTCTCTCTCTCTCTTTTGCAGGAAGAGGCGTGCGATACAATGACTAAATACTTCTGGTGAAACAGAACGACGATAGATGTCGCCACAATCGCCGTTGTCGCCGACTATATACGCACATTACGCTAATACATTACAGCCCTACCTCGGCAGGTCCCAGCTGTTAAACCTCTTGATTAAAAACAAAAAAGGGCAAGAAAGAAGATTAGGCCACCTTCCAATCGGTGGACACGAAGCTTCTCTTATGTAGATGCCTGTGTTAATGCTAACTATGTTGACGTTATGTGAAGCTCAATAATTGCAAACACTGTGTGTCATTATGAAGATGTCAAGGTTACGCTACGTAGCGAAAGGGAAACTATACGTTACATTAAGAAATTCTATAGCGGTCGGCCTGACGACTCTATAGCCTGCCGCTCTTCGCCGAAATAAAGTTAAAAGGAGAAAAAGATGGCTATGAAGACGAGGATGTGGACAAATGGCTTTACCGGATCGTACATTGCTTCCATTCCTTTGAAAGGTCCACCGACAGATTATTGCATTGTGTAGATGCTATGTTGACGTCATGCATGCAACGACATCAAACGGTTCGTACATCGCCTGCATTCCTTTGAAAGGTCCATCGACAGTTTATTATATTGTGCAGATGCTATGTTGACATTATGTATGTGACGACTTAATACTTGAACGAAGAGAATGACCGTCACTGCTTCCCATACCGAGGCGCTGTTGATATCGCGGTGTGGGTACAATGGCAAGTATAGGGGCGTATGTACTGATATGCGCGAAACGTAATGCTCGCAAACCCTTTGCATATTAAAATTAAATTATGGCGTTTTACGTGCCTAAACCAAGATCTGATCACGAGGCACGCTGTAGTGGGCGCTCCGGAATGAAACGATCAACTGCACCTTCCACAGGAGACGTCGGTAAATGTCCTTTAGGGTCGCACTGAAATATGCTAACACCATCTGCGAAGTATAAATTGGTGCCTACGCAAGTGCTTCCTCTCCAAACTCTCTCCGCTATAACGCTACAGCTGTACGCGCTACACCTCTCCGCACCTAACCTGTGTAAGAGACCCTACTTGACGAGAAACAGACGCCAAACCCGGATGAAGAGGAAGCTATAGTCGGATACAACTTAAGTCTGCAGTGAAGCCCCTTTCACGCCCTCATAATCACCAGCCACTGTTCCTCCGCGAGGCTACAAATAGTTCGTACTTCGAACTTTCCCTGTTACCTGCATAAGGCGGTAACCACAGAAATAAAAGTAAAAGAGCGTAATTTTATACGTTTTCACTGGTCTATTATAGCGGAACGTACAAATACGACACGTATACAGTCGTATCAAGTACGACACCATTTTGAAAAGCTCGCGTGACGACGATTTTGTTTCCTTCTGTGATTGGCTGGCGGAGTAAAACAACCTCGCGCGGTCCGTGTGCCTTTGTTGCCAACTGATTTTTTTTTTTTTTTTTTTAAGTTGTATACTACTATAGGTTCGAATACCGCATCTAGCTGGGCGACTGCAGTGCGATGGCGTTATCGGGATCGGCCCAGTCCCACCTTTGATTGCACTGCCTCAAGGTTCGAGCCGCGTTACAAACCACATTAAAAACCTTCAGAGGGTTCAAATTTATTATCCTATCATATCCGATACTGACTTGTGTCAGGATCGGCCCAGATTGCTCGGGAAGAGACGGACGCCAAAGCCGAGCTAAGATGCAAGGAACCGAGATACCGCTGCACTTAAAGGAACACTGAAGGAAAATATTAAGTCGAGCTAGATTGCAGGATTAGGCTTCGGTAATAACGAAAGCATCATTCGTAGCGAGAACGGTGCTTTTGTAAGCGAGAAAATGACGAAAATAGAAAACCGCAGTGGCGCCACTTATTATGTACGATAGTAGCTCATGTGACGTCAGCACTGGCTGATTCACAGAGAGCGGCAGAGTGGGAGGTCACGTAGGAATTACGTAAACTCGTCTGTTTTGACGACGCGATTCAAATTGCAGAGAGATAGAGAGAAACGTGCTTTAATGTGATGCTGGAGATGGAGGAGCAGCGGGAACCTCGTTGGCATTTTCTACGCAACGAAGTCGTATATCACCAGACAGAAAACGACGATAGACTTCTAGACGAATAATGTATTGATGTAATTCTGCTTAATATTTTCCTTTAGTGCCCCATTAAATGAGGCATACAGACGTGTCTTTCGCGCACGATCACGATTAACCTATAGCGCTGGGCGTTCGCGCTACATCATCATCATCGTCATCATCATCATCATCAGCCTATATTTATGTCCACTGCAAGACGAAGGCCTCTCCCTGTCATCTCCAATTACCCCTGTCTTGCGCTAGCTGATTCCAACTTGCGCCTGCAAATTCACACGCGCTATATAGCTGCGTGTCAAAGTAAAAACGGACCCAGCGTTCTCGCGAGGTAAGTGACCGTAGGCCGAAAGCTGTTCACCCATGAAGGCTCTGAGAGGGACTACGGCATCGCAGGAATATTTCCCGTGGTTACAACATCCGCACGAGATTGCGGTCCCGCAACACGAGCTCACAGCCATGTAACGCGAAGTAAACAAGTTGATGCTGGCGAAGCATAACGATGGCGTGCCTTCGCCGCTTGGCTTACGTAGTGCATTGTCGGCGTAAGGCTTATCATGTCGACGCGACATTTCTAATGCCATTGAACTTGCGTTCTGTGAGTTGATAGGTCAACGAAACTAAGTGAGTAACATTCTAGGCGTTTACCTGTTTAATACAACTGCAAAGGAAACAATTTCCAGTCATCATAGGAAATCGCAAGAACTACTATTTCACGACTAACCATTTCTTTGAGAGCAGATAATGCATTTACTTACCTTCACTTCGCAGACTGAAACACATGACGACACTATTAAGCGAACGTTCGGAGGAAATTAGTGAAAGAAGGTTCGTTATATGGTGCGGCGAGCAAAGCAGCACAATTTTGCCGAAGGCAATCAGTGCGCAGCGTGTGGAAATGCCAAAAATGTCACTGAATTGTTTTATTCCAATGTGACAGTATTGAATAGATAGTAGACAAAAAGATCGCATATGCGGTACGAATATATAGGGCGATCTGGCCGGTGGACTGGTGGCGGAGACGTAAGGAAGAAACACTTAAAATAGAACACTGCAACTTTTGATCACATTAGAGTAGTACATAAAAATGTTGATATATAGACAAGAAGCAGCGGAGAGGTAAAAATATCGCATCTGGTAGCACTCGTTACTACGGAGTCCATTTATTTAGCCATCAAAAGTCTTGACACGGTGCAAGAAGGTGGTTTGCTAAAACTAGTATATAGCTACGCTTATATGCGCCCGAAGAGTCGATGTGTCGGGTTCACACAACCCATTCTGACAGCATCCACATGAACTCGCACGCGACGGGTCGAAGTTGCAGAGGTGGTTCGCGTTAAGGCCATGAACTAGTGCAGCAACGTCAAACCGGTTTTGCGTAAGAATCGGTTATTCGATTCACCAGTTATTCGAATTTGAAAACTGGATAACCGGAGTGATCGGTTATTCGGTTGGTTATTAGGGTTAATAGTATCCAGATACTCGGATCCGGATATTTGTACTTGTGTACTTGTGCCGAAATAACCTCTCTTTCTCTCTTGTATTCCTATATTTGTAGTTATTTTTGCAACCACTTGTGCAAACCCGATTTGTGCTGTGCTTAACATCCTTACCCTCCCTTTTTAAACACCAAACTCTTCTTCTTTCTGGGGTTTTACGTTCCAAAACCAGTTCTGATTATGAGGCACGCTGTTGTGGAGGGCTCGGGACTAATTTTGACCTCCTGGCGTTCTTTAACGTACACTACAACGCAAGAACACGGGGTTTTTGCATTTCGCCTCCATCAAAATGCGGCCGCCGCCGTGTCCGAATATTCTAATATCCGGCTAACTATTTATTTAAACCGGATATCCTGAATATGGCAGACAAATCTCAGCCCGACAAGCCGACTCAACCCGCTTTCGCGTAAACGCTCTGACTAAGCGACAACGCAATGAATACGGTACCGGATAGCCTGCATGCGCATGCGCAGTCGCGTCTCCGGACATCCGCTAACGATTGTTTCCGCTGTGCTAACAGCGCTATTCGCGACACCTCGTGAGTCGCGATGCTGTGCGCAACGACGACGGTTTATAAAGATTATGTCACAGTCGGTACCATTAAGCCAGCTTATAAGAGTACAACTGCTTATCGAAACACTGAGCTATGCGAGTTTCGATTGAATGCGGCATCACGAGGTGTCGCTACTAGAGCTCCTCCTTCCCTCAACGTGGGCCGGCAACGGTAATGCGTGCACGTCAGGCTAAATAAATACACAGATAAGACGAGAATGCGGATGTTCGATCGGCGAAATTTAGGAACCTGACCGAATACAGATACTTCTCTGTTTCTGAACAAAGTGGAATATAAAACATGCGTGGAATCCGTTCGACAAAAGATATGAAAAAAAAAAATGCGACATTTGATACATGTAATGCTGTACACAACTGGACGCCCTGTCAGCTGAGGAGCCCGTAAATGAGAAATCGATAGGAAATTCTGTCTGGTGCACCACGATAAGGAAAGTAATGAACAATTAACAAAATTGTGACAGCAAAAGACGATGGACGACAGAAGCAACATAGCACAGGCGAAATCGTCGAATATTCGACGATTTCGAATAGTGAATTATCGAATCGAATACGAATGGAACAGCAAGAACTATTCGATTCGTATTCGCAAGCCCCTATAGACGATGATCACTGAACTATATGCGAGACATGCACTTCGCTTTGAAATATGCTTTGGCATGAAAGGGGCCCTGAACCACTTTCTATGAAAGTCGAGAAACGCGTCTGATGTAAAAATGGAGTAGTTTCAGAAATGCTTTGACGCAAAAAAGTACTTCAATGCGTTCAGCAGAAGCGGAGTTAATGGCAATCAAACGGCCCCAACGCGGTGCTCCCGGTCCTTCTTCAATGCCTTGCACTGCGAAGGCTACGGCGGAGCGGGGCGTGCCCACAACGCTCCGCCTACTAAACATCACACCATGGCGCGCAGGTAAAATTTGATTTTGAATGTTGACGTAGACGCCACTATTTCCGATTTTGGCGCCTACGATGCGCCAAACTCGGTTGTCCTGAGATGGCCCAAGTGCTCTCAGCGAGCGCACTCGTCACGGCACTCTGCGGCGGCTGCGGTATCTACGCTATAGACATACGAGCGTACTATAGCAGACCGCAGCTATACATGCAACTGTATATTGCGTATAGGCAGCGTTTGCTTTGTGCACGACAGGGCTTGAGTGCGCCTTCATATGCTCTAGTCTGTCCGTGCTATGTGGTGCGGACCGGCTTTGTCCTGCACCATCTTGACCGACGGATAGTAGCTACATGCAACTTGCGCATTTTGAAGCGCTGTCAACAGCTCAAAACGAAGCGAAGTCTGCCAAGGCGTCCCACCAGGAGCGGCCAGGAGTGAGCGCGCGCTGGCAAGCGTGCGTGTGGTCTGACCTCAAGTTTCGTGTGGTTCGAGGCTAGTTTAGTGTTCAAAACTAATTTAAATTAGCGAGACCCGACGGCTACGACACCAAGTAGTCTGGCCAAAGTTTAGTTCTTATGCGGGTGGCCGCGGTCGAACGTGAGCAGACGATAGTCGGCTGCTTCCGGAAGTACGTAATTCTTATCGAAATTCGAAAGCACATCGGCCTGTTCGGCAGATCGGCCGAAAGCAGACTTCAGCCTGTTTATTAAACTTCGTCAATAAGTATACACAGCACCAGTAGTAAGAAGCGCACTGATCCTAACACCCTTCTTGATTGATGTCAGCTATTTAAAAGAAAATATGGGGTTTTACGTGCCAAAACCACGATCTGATTATGAGGCACGCCGTAGTGGCGAACTCCGGAATAATTTGGACCCTGGGGTTCTTTAACGTGCACGTAAATCTCAGTACACGGGCGTTCTCGCATTTCGCCCCCATCGAAATGCGGCCGCCGTGGCCGGGATTTGATCCCGCGGCCTCGTGCTTAGCAGCCCAACACCATAGCCACTAAGCAACGTACCACGGCGGGTGATGTCAGCTATTGGTCAGTAGCAACCGGGTATGGTAATATGCTGTATGACGAAATATAGCACCCGAAAAGAGTGAGGAGTAGGCTTCTGTTGAAAAGAGAGTGTTTGAGAAACAGGTGACTTCGCGTTCCGCTTGCGAGCTCCACGCGCCGCGCACGACTTCAAAATTTGGCTAAGACGTTGACAGCGGCGTATGTTATCGACCAACTGCGCTTCCCCCCCCCCCCCCCCCCCCCCCCCATATTAAGCCCGAGGGGTGGTTCAGGACCACTTTAACCGAGAGCCCCACCTTATCAGTTTAATCCGAAAGATGCGTTTACATAAGCACTTCACAACGAATTTCTGTCCTATACAATGTGTTGATACTAGATTACCATGTGTAGAGACTGCTGATTCACTGCCCTTAACAAGTGTTTCAACCTTATTGTTAATCGCGCGGGAAATCTGGCTGCACACAAAGAAATTTGCCATTGCCAGCCTCTAGTCCATGGAGGACGAAAAATAACTAGGAGAAACCGTAACGCCATAAATGTGAAGCCAGAGAGAGTCGACTCAGCACGTGATCAGGTCACGGTAAGTTAGTTCTAGTGCCTCCCACCGCCCCGCTGCTCGAGCTCAGCGATAGCAACGAGCAGCCGCCGGACTCGCGCGTTGCAACGAAGACGACAAATGCGTATGCGTTGCAATAATCCACCGAAGTCGCACAAGCATATTGTGTACAAGCACAAGCAACTCTCTGTGAATCACAGAGAGTTGACTTGCGAACGTTGGCTGCGTGACGTAGTGCTACCTGCTTGTTTATTTGTTACCTCCATGCTCGCGAAGCACGCGCAAGGCGGCGCGTTTCATTTCCTCGCCGCGCGCGCGTTGAGCCGCGTGTAACACGATTCTACTGTAGTGAATAACCTTCCGCGGCAATGAAATAAAAGCTACGGAGGCAAATTTTATACGGGCGACAGCGCTGCTAAAAAGAGTTCCAAGGTCTAATCCGCGTTTGTGCAAGGTTGGGAACAGAAAATATAAACATCGTATTTACTATATGTGGTACACTTGCATTCAAATAAGACATCAAATGCACCATGTAGGGTTTAAACCTAAATTTTAGCTTTTCGTTTTGTTCTTCTGCGTTTTGGCAAATGCGAGAGCATCGCAAACAGCAAGCCATGCTGATTTAGTATCTGAGAAATCGCTGTTAAACTCTGCCGAGCCATTTGGCGCAGTGAAACACGCGCCGAAGATCCGCCCCTGTTGCCATTCCCTTTATTGCCCGGGAAAGTTTTCCGCGAGTACATTCCGCCACTTCACCGAGTCTACCGTTGCCCGCAGGCAATAAAATAAGAACTTCCCGCGGTGAAGCGGCTAGTACGTACGCTCGGCTTGCAACCGGACATGTATTAATTAAAAACCCCGCATGAAAAAAAAAAAAAAAACATAACAAAGCTCTTTTTTTTTTTCATTGTCATTTCAGATGACAAAGCCAAAGGCACCAGTGTTCAGTTATTACCCATCGCTAGAAGATCGCATCGCTCAGGTATATAAGTACGGTACGAGTAAGAGAGAAAGATAGAGAAAACATTTATTTGGACCATCGAGGTCGTTGCTCTTGAGGTCGAGTGGGTGGCGTCGCCATTCCAACGGGACTATTCTGTAAGAGCCCACCTAGTGGATTGTCCACTTCGGCTGTCGCTATTGGCTCCAGCAGCACGAGCGCAAGACTGGCTGGCTCCTTGGCACCCGTAACTCTGGAGCAAACCGCGACAGCCGAAGGGGACAATCCACTAGGTGGACTCTTACAGAATAGCCCCCAAGGACTCCGCTGGCCATGCATGGCTGCTCGAAAAACTTGCTGACGAGCGAGCGCTTCTTGGCCCGCCAGGGTATCGCCGGTCAGCTGTACCTCCCACCGCTCAAATGACGTGCTAGGCGTCTTTAATTGTTGAGGTTTGCCCCCGCACCTACATGAGATGCCGCGATGTGTTAGTGGGTACATATTGCTGTATCTGTGTAGGTTTGGGAATGTGTTTGGATAAGTCTGAGAGCTACTGCCTCTTCAGTGCTGAGCTTTTTGTGAGGGGGAGGTTAAATCCTGCGGTCGAGCCACTGGGTCTCAAGGTAAGCACCTATCCTGCATCGTTGTTGTGTTCGGATTGGTGCTCTATACATTTCTCAACAAGCCTGTATACACAGCACAAGCTGACCCTCGACGGATCTCCAGAGAAAGTGCGCCGTAGGCAACGCCTAGCGCACGTGCAAGCGATAGCACGAATTCCGCCCTTTTCCCAGCCGACAGCTTCGCGCATATCCGTCCAAACGCAACCAAGCCGAGACCGCGCACAGCCACTGCGCCGCGACGCCGAAAAGAGAAACAAATACGGCAGACGCCAGGCTTCCGAGATCGCAACCTTCAGCCGTAAGTAACGCGAACGCCAGCATTAAAAGCATGCGCTCGAAAGGCGCGAACGCGAGCCGAGTCAGCGCTGATTTTTCTTGCTCGCGCCGCACGGCAGTTGGTGGGTAAATATTAGTTTCCTTTCTCGAAGTTGCGCCCCCTCAACTGCTTCCTCTGAATCAATACCAAGAAAAAAGAAAATTGAAAGCTGGCGCGAGTCGCTATATATACGATTTCTTCGCGGGGGCTCCCAGACGATCGCTCCCCCCTCGTCCACCGATTTTCTCTCGCTCTTTTTTGCAATAACACTCCATCTTTGTACTTCCTTTTCTTTCGCGCGGCATCCGCGAGGCGGCAGACCTGCAGGAACTGTCTGCGACGGTCTGGCCGCCGTCGCAATCGTCTCCCCAGTGGCCCGTTTCTCTCTCTCGGAAATAGCGTCTCGGACGTCTGTCGATGACGTCCTCGGGGAGTGTGTATACGTGTCAGCGGCGCGCTCGCAGCGTCGAAGACAGCACACGTCGCGACAGCAGCAGCAGCAGCAGCAGCAGCGGGGGGCCGCGCTAACGCGTGGCGATCACACTTGTCCGCGCTCCCGCTGACCATTCGTCTCGGCTGGAACATGCGTCCCCAACGAGAGGATGCGCTTTGCGATTCTGCCAGTCGCGCGCCGATAGCCCGCCATTCAGAGTTATCCAGCGATGAGCGTCGGTGTCGCTTGGAAGAAGAACCGTGCTCCGGAGAACGATGGGAGGAACGCGCCGGTGCAATGTCCTCTCTGATCGATCTCGTCATTTTCCGACAATACCTTCGCTTTCACGTGACCAGCAGCGATGCGTCACTGTGGTGGAGGGCATTCGTTTGACGTCCGAACGCTTCTCTGCTGCCGGTCGGTCCCCCCTGGAATGCCTCCGACAGCCACACGACGCCCAAATAACGCAGTCCCACTCGGCAGTTTCCTTCGTTACGTCCGTTTCCGTCGCTGCGCCGCTAGTCGCCGTGCACTTGAAAGCAATCGTTCGAGGAAACAGTCTGTATACCGCTGCGTGGTCTATACCGCAGTGGTCTTTCGAAGTCGGCTAAATGACAAACGGCTGATCTAGTGTATACATAACGGCTTGCACTGAAGTCGTTACCACCACGTGGCAGTTATAGACTATAACCTGCGTATAATACACAGGATGCCGGTGCTGCAAATAAACGAATGTGATTGAAAAATTGATAGACTGACTGACAGGGTTTCATGTACTAAATACTAAAGCAACAAAACGGCTATGACTGACGCCGTAGGTGGGGGGGGGGGGGGGGGGGGGCGAATTAAGCTTGACCACTTGAGTATCTCCAAAGTGCACAAAAGAAGGCAAAAAAAAAAGAGAAGCAGCGGTGCACGAGTATTTTGCATTCTACCCCCTTCGGAATGCGTTCGTACGTCGGGAACTCACACGTTCGCCACGTCGGGATCGCCATACTCCCCAATACTCCCTAACGCGAAATTTGAGCGCAGCTCTGTACGTGTTTTCATTTCGCGATATATTGGCGGGCGCGGACAATCTGTCTCGTGCGGCACGTTGCAAACGGAGCGAAGTATGGCGCGACTGTCTCGCTAATAGGGAGATCGCGAGAGGCAGCACGTGGGTGACGCGTGGGCGCGATTCACAACAGCCGCCGCAAATAGACTTCTGCTCATGCAGCGCTTTGTTTCCATATATATGGTATCGTTTGATGCGCTCGCCGCATGCTATCGGTGAACAGACGACGGCGCGCTAATCTGGCGCCATCTCGTAGTGGTCGTCGCCCGTCTTGCGCGGCTATAGGCTTTTCTTCTCACGCTTTCGCCATACCCTCCTCCTCCGCTATCCCCCTCGCACTCTCTTCGGTATAGCCGTCTTTCATCGCCTGCTGCGCTGCGCGTTCGCTATTTCATTCCTCGCTGTGCTCGTTCGCTCGGTTACGCCCAGGGACAACGCCGACGCTCAACAGAGGAACGGGCGCATAAGAGCTGCGCTCTTTAAAAAAAATGCGCCTTAGAACATGCCTTTAAAGCGAGAGCATGACAATTCTCAGTAATCGGCTGTCAAAGGAATGTTGAACATCGGTTCCGACACTATACTCGCGGACAGCTTTCTGTGGCAATGAAGGGAAAGCTACGGAGGCAACGCGCGCACAAGTGAGAGCGCTTCTGAAAAGAGTCCCACGTTTTAATCCACGTTGGCTTAGGCTGGGGAAAAGAAAACATAATCAGCTTATTAGCAACAGGTAAATAAGACAGAACACACCACTGAGTGTAAAATTTTGCTTATTTTGCGCCTTTTCCCTTCCGCGTCTGGGCAAACACCAAACCATCGCACGTGGAAGCTGCGACGATTCAGCGTCTGTTCCGAGCAACCAGAAAGCACTGTCAAACGCTGCCGGACTACTTGGGGTGGTAACACATGTGCAGCATCCACGCGCCCGTAGCTTTCCCTTCATTGCCACAGAAAGTTGTCTGCTAGCTAAGCTACAGGACGGCATACAGAACTCTCAATCCGCTCATGTCAGTTCACTGCCAGCATAATACAGAAGCCAGAAGTGACTAACGTTTTCTTGATGCTGCAATACACGTGCTCACATCACAGCTGAACAAAGCTGAACACTTGCTCGTGAGCAGGGCTACGTGCGAACCCTGAATGATGTGCACCTAACAGAATGCGCTGCTTCCCGTAAGTGAATAGAAATACTTTTTTTTTTTTTTGCGACTCGTCAGCTCTTTAAACCGAGAGCCCAGCAGCTCTGAGAAGCTGAACAAACACTGCATGCGTCGCGACACGGAGATGTCCTTGCGGGCGCCTCAAAGCGCGTAATAAAATTGCACACGCACGCGGAACACGTCGCTGAAGAAGCCATGTGTACAATACCACGACAGGAGCAGTGCGCTCGTGAACGAAAAAGTGAAATACACACGCTCCCGCAGACTCGAGGTGCGGTAACAACGAGTTCGTCGCGGATATATCGAATACACGAAGGCCTACCCCGTACGGTAGAGATTCCTCCAAGAATATTAAAAATCCGTGAAATCCGCCTAAATTCTGCTAATAAAGCTTTCACAAAAAATAAATGATATATGTGTCGCTTTTTAAATGGCGCCTTCGTCAAGCTATTGCGGTAAACGCTAGAAAGGTACCCGATACTTAAAAGAAGATCTAAATAAATTAAAATTTGCCTTTCTTTACCGTCGATCAAGATGCACAGTAAAGCTCTACCCCGAAAAAAAATGTCACATTTTCGCCCTAAGGGCGAAGCAATGAATGCGATAGCAACACAGCAATGTCATACGAAGTAAGGTGAGCGGCTTTGGTAGCAATATGAATTGTAGTAAACATGAGCTGATTAAGTAAGCAGGTGTGCTGCGGCGTAAGTAGACCGACATGAAGAGAGACTCGATGACCACGAGAAGGCGCGTGTGAAACGGTGGTGTTGATGAGAAGCGCTTCCCGTGGGCAGCGCGTGCGAAGGGACACACCTGTAGTGCTGCACTGCCGATCCGGGCAGCATTGCATGTGTAGCGTGCGTTGGAAAATGTGGTCCGACTATTACTAACTGAATGAACAAGCGTGGTGTGAGCGCGCACAAACAAACGTGAATAGATCACACTGAATGACTGCAGACAACGACTGTCAAAACGCTGGCAGCAAGCGCATATATACGCCGCAGCGGCGAAGGTACGTGCGGTCTATCGCTTCAACGGAAACTGAGCGGCGAATGCACGGCGCATAAAGGTCAGAGCCGTGGGGAGATAAGAGACGGTGCGGGCGGAGCGACGAGCGCGGTTGTTGGCAGAGTAGAAGTGCGCCCCCCCCCCCCCCCCTGCTCCCTCCGGCGCTGGCTTCCCGCTTCCTTGCTTGCGCGTGGGAGATTGAGTACGTTCGCTCTCCGCGATAGCGCGCGTCCCCGCACGCTTCCGCTCGGGCATACGGCGCGCGGCGAAGATTTTATCTATAGGGAACCTCACGGCGACGGCGACGCCGACGGCAGAAATCCGGTTGAAGTGTCCATATAATTGCTATCGCAATAAAAAAAGCAGAGGGTCGCTCAAAAAATGTTTTAAATGTTCAACTGCAGCATTTAGCATTGATTACCGCCGTACAGTCCTGTGGCGCCATATGTTAGGTGGAAATCGACTCACTTTACCGCCTCAATGCCGTCGCTCTATAGGCCTATAGCGGCTACAAAACAAACAACCTATTTGAATAATAACGACAAAATGGCTCTTATATTTTGTCCTGAGCGCGAGGTGAGATTAAGCGACGACTGATTTGATCATTTATTTCTTGCTGTCGCGACGGAGTACAACACGAGCGAATTAATATCGAAACGGGCACTCTGGGCACTGCCATGTTGTTACGCAGTCACGGTAAGCAACGGGAGCCATCCGGTAAACTTACCGGTACCCAGTAAACACCGCGCATGCGCAGTTGTGGCAGCCGGTATCGTTAAGACGCTACCGCTATTAGAGAGTTTTAGTGTGCCCCGTATGAGTGGCGTAGCCAGGGGGTGGCACGCCGGGCACGTGCCTCCTCCCCCGAAATTCCTGCGTTAGTATGCGGCCTGCCCCCCTGCCCCCGAAAAAATTTCTAGCAACGCCACTGCCCCGTATTCCGGTATCGCAAGTGGACTACCTAATTAGCGCAGGCGTAAACGTGAGAGGCCGAATTGGTGGCGTCACCTCGTAGCGCAGAGCTCAACCAGACCAGCACAGCGCCAATATTGCAGAATCCAAGTTTATTCTACTTCGCTGCTGGTGTAAATTTTAGGCAGTGGCGTATTCGTGAACACGTTGCCCTTTTGAATGCTTTTTGGACAACAACACTCATAGAACACGAAAACGTCTCTATAAGGCATTATGGTTCGATGAAGCGCCACAAGATGTCGCTACCAGCGTCCGGTAACCCGGTATTACGCAAACGACATTGTATATACCGGAATACCGGACCACGCTAAAACTCTCTTATACAGCTTTAGAATAGCGTCCGCAAGGAAACGGAATACTCCTCACGCGCGGCAAGAAATAGAGGTTTTCACTGGGCCTGCTCTTTACGTACGCTATCGTTAACGACGCGTACCATAGCGTACCGCCATAGTGCTGCGTTTAATGTATATAGTCAACCTCGAAAGCTTACGGACCTTGGGATCAGAGAAAACGGTGAATATCCGAGATGTTTGTGACTGTAGCCAGTAAAGCCTTACATCATTATGTTGTTCACATGTACTAGTGCAGGCTGGAAATGCAAACACCAGGTTGTGTTCCCAGGCTGCAAAGATACTCCGTTTTTTTTTTTTTTTTTTTTGCCGATCCAACAGTCCGTAAACTTTTGCGGTTTACTGTACGCAAAGTGTCCAATACTAATCGAAATCTGTCTATATATACAACGTCCACTTTGTCGTACACAAACTGTTTATCACGAGATGCGGAAATTCAGAAGTGGGGCCAAATTCGCAAAGCTATTCGCTCATAGCAGCTGTCTTCCACTGGCCAACCGCGTTCGCTAATGATATGCACATCAGTGCTGGATGGCATCCACTGCTACTAACGGTCTCACAATAATAGCGCAGCTTTTGCGCAGAAAAACAAAGGTCAGAGATTCTCTTGAGGCTATATGAAACAGCTAAGGAACTTAATGACAGCCACACTGTGGTGGGCTCACATCTGAAAGGCATCATGACGACGTGATGGATGCATGCGACTGAATTGAAGAATTCAAAGTTGGCCTCCAGCTAAACCTTTCTCTTAGCGCTTAGCTTCACCCTTGTATCAGGTCCTTACGGAATTTGATAACTACCAGGCCCTTATCGACGAGGGATAAAGTAAGCTATGCGCCCTTTAAACTTTTACAGCCCGTGGAGCATATATTTTCCGACTTCTTCAAATATCCTAACACCTACAGGGATCTGCCGACGCGGCGCCTGATGTCGAGAGGGGCGCTATAGCAGCGCGGTGCGCATCATGCAAGAAGCGAAGCTAAAACCCACTTATCTCGTTAACAATCAGACAGTTACGCCCGGAACTATATTCTGCTGTGCAAGGATACTGCCTGTGTACACCTCGTCCCGTTGGCAGTGCTGTAAGTTAGTTGCGAGATGGAGTATAAGTATGCTCTGCTAAGCAACAGAATGCACAAAGAGGAAATTAGGGGCACCGTACGGCTTTTATTTTCTGAATCCTTCAACAAAGGCTAGAACACTGCCACGTGCGCGAGAAGATAACATTACTATAGTGCAGGTGTGTGCTGCACGCTGCTATGAAGTTTCAATTACAGTTGCCCCCTAGCGAACACGTTAGGCTGCGTTACTGATGGAGGCGATCGACAACCGACATACACGTATTGCGCCCTTGAGGGTATTTAGGACAGGCCAACGTGCTGTTATATATTCAGAGATTATAATGTGCACAACTGTACGCATGGTTTCACTACGCTGTCAATTTTCCATAGGCCGCGATGACGCCTCGGAGGTGCCGTGGCATCGACTCGCGTAACCCGATACCACGATGAGATGCCCGAACGCAATGTCATTCCTCGCTTTGTGAACGCCAAAGCGTGGCTGACGTGGCGCTGGAGAGGCGGCACGCTTAGAGTTACTGTATGTGGCTTCCCCAGGGAGCCATATAGAGTAACTCTAGGCACGCTGACAGGGGGCCCTGGTAGCCTTCGATTCGGATGAGTTCGGATCCGACGGGCTCTTAGCGCCCTATTAGTAGTTCATTACTCTTCCAGCATATCCCCTTCAGTCACGGTGTACACATTTGTGGACGCGACTTATTCTTGCCATTTCTGTACAGTTGTGGCAACGAATCGACCACAAAAATTATGCTCAGGAGTAACTTGAACGTTCTGCTTATCTCAGGTACCTTCATTTTACTTCTGAGAGAATTATATCGCTGCTGAGGATTACTTTGGAGAAGACACTACAGTGTTTGACGGGAGGTGTGACGTGGAACGTTTCTGTAGCAATTGCGAAATATTTTTTTTCTTTCGAGTAATGCTTGCAACCAATAATTAACTTGTGCAAGTAATTCGCGCTAGTGATTCAATTATTTTTATGAAGAAACGTATCCATTACTGAGTGAACATTATTTAGATACTTCATCACTGTAATTACGGTGACTCATCATGAAATGCAGTAAGAGTCATTCCACCACCTTGACTTGCTCCTAATGGACTCTGCAGCACCTTGACATAAAATTATGTAAATTTCGTACATTCCTACAAGGAAGCTAGCAATTAACGCATGCGGGAAAGGGAGCTGCTGCTAAGTTATAAGATTATGATATCCGGATATGCCACCCGTCTTAGGGGCATATCCGGATGACAAAGAGATACCTTTCGATGTTTCAGTGTTGTAGTGCCCATTAATTAGATGGTAAAGGAATTATAACCATTATGGAATACACCATTGTGTATTATTTTTGCCAGAGAAGGTCGTGCCGCTGTGTATATGGTTTTCTGGACCAAGTCAAGCTGCAAAAAGCGGCTTATAGTCCAGAAACCTTCCTCTCAAAGGAAAATAAAATTGTGATTGAATTGCCTCTCAAGACAAGTGATGTATATGAGCATGGCTTCTATCGCGCTAACTGGGAAAGAAATTGTCTAGGAGAGAATCGCCCTCTCTTGATGCCCACACGTGCCTGTGTATGCAGAAAAAAAAAAAAAAACGTGTAGGCGGGTTGGTTCAACAAATTAAAGACGAAGAACAAGGCACGGACAAGGTTGAAGACGGCACTGGCGCTAAACTATGGTGACTGATTTATTTTGGGAAGAAGTGGGCACGTGTTTTTTTTTTTTCCTGCTTCTGCCTATTTCGCACTACGGTATGCAACGGCACTACAAGTCCACGTCTACAAGTCTACTGCGCCAATCATCGCACTCAAAATAGTGTGGCAGATACATCCAGAGTTACAGGTAATGCAGTCCGCTACCTTCGGATTGGCATTTTCAAGCTTCTCGCATTCAATCCAGATATCTTTCACTTTACTGATTTCTACTGCCGCTTTCATTTCGTCAGAGCTCAGTGTGAGCTCAACACATGACGCACGTTATTTGTTAGCTTTCATATAGTGACTTTTCAACCTGGCATTTAAATAAAATATAATCGACACTATGATACTTCGTACAGCGAACTTTTTAGCATTCCTCCAGTTAGACTTCCAGCTGTGGTATAATGCACTCCATGCGAATACCTCTCAAGCTCTGCTTGGAATATCTCTTTGAAACGCGCTTTCATTATTTACAGCGAAGTGGCATTTAACGAAGAGCACGTCACCAATCCTCGCCGCCACAAAGGCTTGAAGCCACGCAAAGCCTTGCACTTTGACTCGTAGCGTCCACCAGACACTCGAGACTAAACCGAACTGTAGTTGTTCCTCAGTGTCCTGGCGCAACTTACTCTTGGGGATCGGCCATAAATCGGCCGACCATGTTGCTGGCGAAAAATCTCCGGCCTCGTTTACGCCGCTCGAACATGATGATGATGAAGATCCCTTGTTTAATAGCGGAACACCTCCGTTTTGTTGTCACCTACAACATACTGGCACGAACCCACGAGGATTGGATTGCCCAATGTTCGTAATATAACTTCTTATTTACCGCTAACTCAGTGATCGGTACTACCTATATTTAAATAATAATAGTTATAATTTTGTATCATGCCAGTTTTTGACAAATACGCTAGACTATGAAAAAAAATTTCACCGCCCAATGCACCCCGTACAGATGGTAGACCAACGAAGCTGAAATGTGCTGCCCCGTTATGAGCCACACGTGATTTCCTTCCTTCCTTCCCTTTCTTTCTTTGTCCCTGGCTCACACCCGCATAGGCCTGGCTCGCAGCCGCATATCCAATGCGGGTATGCGCCCCAAGTGATTTTATTATCGCTACTAGTGATGTAACTGACGAGCACGTGATGTTATTGATGTCATGACCTATCAGTCATGATAGTCATACATTCGTACCCTTCCATGCCAATTTTGGCACATACGAAGTGAACGATCGAGACGCGAGCTTTCGATAGATTTCCGCCGGAGAGTTTCTGTGGTCGGACCACGAGTGTTTCAGCCTAGGCATATACAGCTTCGCTGTAATAATCCTATCCGCGCGTACACTCTCCTTCCTTCTCCCACCGCCACCGTGGATGATTCCAATTCGCCATACAGTGTTATTTTCACCTGCAACCGCGTGCAGCAGCAGCGCATCAGCTTCGTCTTTTAACGGCTGCGAAAGCCAGCAGGCGATAGATAACGACGGCGGCCCAAATGCACACCGTCCGCGCAACGAACTCTGGAGAGTGCACAGAGATACCGTGCGAAAGGGTGATTATAACGTATGGCACCCGCGTCCGGAAGCCGTGGGGCTGATAAGCCGAACACCGACAATTTGCTGCCGATAGCGGGCGACACGCTGTGTCAGCTCATTCAAGAGCATTATCTAAAGGCAGGCGCCGGTGGACGTAAGGTCAGTATAGGCTTGTGCGCGTGGCTATTGGCGTGCACCAGCAAAGTATAGGCATCGTCAAAGTATAGTAGTCATGGCCACGTGACGGGGCCGTATCATCAGAGTGTACATATCGCCAACGTCTGGGCATATCATCAGCGTATATGTTATATACTGTAATGGGGGTACATCAGTGGGGGAGGGGGGGGGGGGTGACGCTAAGCGCGCTCCTTCTATAACCGTAGAAGCAGTTGTGCTCAGGCCTGAATTAATGAGTGTGAATGCTGACGTATATGTATACACGCGACACGACACCTTTCAAAGCTGGGTAGAAGCGGGCCCACTGCATATTAAAAACATATTTAACTTTTTTCTTTTTAGTTTTTCTAGCTATAGACGCTTCTTATGCGGAGTGTGATGGTATCAGCAGATGGAGAAGTTAATTACGAGGAAAACGTGCACTCTTCGTGACGAACCTCCACGAAGCGCGTCGACGTCATCTGCAAGGCTCTGCCGCCAGTTGCATGCAGAATAACGAGCGCAATGCACCGTTTCTCGATCCTAATATGGTTTAGCGGATGGGTCCAGTTATTGCAGTTTCAGCTCGAGCATCGCCGCGGAGCGTCAGCTAAACGAGTGCTTGCTTCAATCGGGGAGCCACGCGCTCCTTCACTTACTAAACACCCCCCAGGAATAAAAAGAGCTACTGAAGTGGAGCAGTGTTTCATAATGCAGATTCATCGTCTGCTGCTTATAAAGCTATCGACAGCAGCATAACCTCAATCAGGTATCTGCGGATCTTACCTTTTACAACGAGTAGCTATCTACGTGACGTTACCATTTATTATTTTTTTTCTTTTCTCTACGGGGATGGGTAATGTACAGAGGGGTCCACTGATAAGACAACACCGGAGCGCGTGGCTAAAGTCCCTATATAAGAAAAGTACCGCCATCCTTTGACAAACGCCGCTTCTCTCTCTCCTCTATCTCCGATTGGACGATGATAGCGCGCTTTTCACTTCTTTATATATATATATATATATATATATATATATATATATATATATATATATATATATTCCTGCCTCAGAGCCATGTTGAAAGTCCTCTGCGCAGCCGCAGTCGCCGGCGGCGGCGGCGGCGGCGCGCGCCCGGCCTGAAAGCTTCAACGTGGACTTTCTAGGTGCGCCACCGTCGACTTGGCTTTCGCAAGCAAAAAGTAAAGAAAAAGCAAGCGCTTTAGGAGAGGAGGCGGCGGAGGAAAGAGTAGATGGCGGTACTTTTCTTATATAGGGACTTTACGCGTGGCGTCTTCTCGGCGCCACCACCGGTCGGCGGCCGCAACGAGTGTCGCGCAGGCGCAGTGAGCGCTGTGGGCGGTGCTCTTTCGTCGTCTGCTACGGTCAGCTGCCGTGCTTCGGATCGTCGCGAAGCAAGCAGCTCGCGTAATTCGTGTTTGAACGCACACTTTCAGCTGGAAGGAAAGTGACTGGATTGATGTATAATCAGATGCCCTTAACATCAGCAGCAATGATCGTGCCGTCTTTTGTTCGCCTTCTCGTTTCATAAAGACTTCCCCGCCTCAAAGAAGTTTTACTGTGCACGTTGATTCCCATGATTCAACGATAACTCGTGTGATAGCTCTTTATAATTTAATATGCTCGTTAAAGGCGCTTCTGGATTCTTTATGCAGCCTACGCACTGCAGCGACTCGAATATGCAGTAGTACAAATGAGATAGGCACTACACACGGAGAAGTATTCTCTAATACAGCTGTACCACAAAGAGACATCCGTAAAAAAATGATCATGTTTGTCTTGTAAGCTGAAACGGCAAAAATACCTGCTTGTTAATATTTTGTATCGTCTAATTTTCATTCAGCTCTGCAATGGCTGGCTATCAGCGTGTGGCCATGCACTCACCGGCCAACATTAAAAAGGCGTGATCGGCTTGCTTCTCTACTATCCGAAGCACGGCAGCAGACGATAGCAGACGACAAAAGAGCATCGCCCACAGCGCTCACTGCGCCTGCGCGAAACTTGTTGCAGCCACCGACCGGTGATGGCGCCGAGCAGACGCCACGCGCTCCAGTGTTCCCTTTAATAGTGGACCCCTCTGTACGTGGGAACGGGAACAAACGCACGATGTCAGTGACACACGCTGAAAAACATTTGAACCCCACTGGGAATCAAGCCAGGATGAATCGCGTGGCAGACGAGCATTCCGCCGAGAAACTAATCTCTCAGTACATGCAGCGTCGCACAATATTACGTATCTTGCAGGCGCAGTCGCGTTGCTCCATACTGGGGATCTCGGAGGCCTGCTTAGAAGTCGCAGAAGTGCTGCACGTGAGGCGGCTGAGCAGAAAATTGCACTAGGATCGCTAGCTATAGGCAAATTGATGCACGACATGTGCATACACAGCCCACACCACAAAAGCCCGGCTGCTCAATTTTCAGCACACGAAAATGTTTACATGTGTCACGCGCCAGAGGGAGCAGTATATCTGCTTCCAAAAACATGCGCAAGACTTTGCTTGAGCGAAAACAGCGCAAGATAACAGGAAGTGAGAAAGGGATACACAACAGCGTTGCTGTCTGTCCCCCCCACCCCCTTTTTTTTTTTTCGATTGCGAAATACTGTGAGAACAAGCAGGAGGGGCTTCCTATAAAATGGAAAAGCATACAATCAAACAACACAAGAGATGAACACAGGAAACAACACATTTCATAAAAGAATATTGACAATCGAAACACGGAAATCGTTTAACAGATTTTCTTATGTCCTATTATAAATTGCGCTGTTTCCGCTCAAGTAATGAACCAACCATGCAGCCCAGATGCGTACGTTTCGGTAAAACATTACGCGCCTCATGTGGAACGCTGCATTATTAAAAGATTAAATGAGCGCAAGAAAATTTAGTCGTCATTCGGTTATACATTGCGAAAATTGTTTTATAAATGAAAAATGAGAAACGCGCCAACATAGTTTCAAACAACTCGAGAATGTTAGGAATGCACGGTTTGTCATATAGAGGCATGCGCTACACATAAAAAAATGTGTAAGTGAACAAACAAACAAACAAAAAGCTATTCATCACCTGCATGATAAACCTTAATACGACCTTTAACGAAACACATGCATACGTTGAATATTTTTTCTTGTTCTGTCGGTTTCAGCTCGCTGCAGGCGTGTGCCATTTTCTGAAGTTTACAAAGTTGCTGTTCTTCGCGAATAAAGTCAGTCGCAAGTTGCAAGTTATCGCTCGTTGGGTCTTATTTCACTGACCCGCGTGTTACGCACATTTTTTTCTTTTTTTTTTATGTAAACAAGAAAGCTTCGCAACACAGATTGCCATGAGCGCTAGAATCTTGGCGACAGCTATCAGGAATAAAGGGATCAGAAACAATTAAGCCATGGAACCGTGGAAATGCATTAAGGCATAAAATTAAATAAATTCTGGGGATTTACGTTCCAAAACTACGATCTGATCGTGAGGGAGGCCGTAGCTGCGGACTCCGTAATAATTTCAACCACCTGGTGTTGTTGGACGCGCACATAATTGAGTACACGCATTTCGCCCCCATCGAAATGCGTCCGCCGCGGCCTGGCTCGAACCCTCGACCTCGATATCAGCAGCGCAAGTTAACGCCTCGACCACTAAGCTTCGGCAGCGGGTCAAATGCACCATTTGCCGTGAAAGATGTTTGCCAAGAAATGTTGCAGTATAATATTTTAGGGAGATCTGACGTTTCCTAGTATTTCTTATGGGGTTTAGAGGGTTTCAACCTTCATCTAACGCAAAAAAAAAAGATAGAAGAAACCGATAGGGTGCCGTAAGTACTCATTTTAATGCATGGTGACGCGCACAAACGCTGTTGTACTTGTGCGCTTATGTGACTCACAAAATGCCGTAAAACCGTTGTGCCGTCAAGGAGTGTTCGCACTGCCAGAAGAGAAACCATATACACACACTCAATTGTTAAAGCGTCGCTTCGTTTTAGAGGACCTGAGTTGACTAGGTGGAAGGACTTGAGCACAAAAGACGCTTCGACAGGACACAACAAAAGCCTGCATATATTACCTCCATAGAGGTTGAACAATTGTGATAGTGTAGCCACCATGTGACAATCGCTCTCGTGGATACAATGGTAACTTAAACGTCCCTGTCCGCGCTTGTTTTGGGCTAGCATTTATGCCGGCGTACTATTGATGTCGCGTTTTTCTGTTTACTCATTTTCCTTTTTTATTATTACTTTATTTTTGTATTTACGCAGTGGTTTGCCAGTATGGTTGCGTATTGTCTTCTACGTAGTGTCAACTACTATGTACCAAGCTTTTAAAAAAGATTATCATTTCAAGGGAAGAAAACCAAGTTCTTGTTGTTCAGTCGAGTTACAGCATTCGCCAGTAAGTTTATCGTTGCTGACATTCGCTTATGATTATTATCTAACTCATAAATTACACTTTTATTTGTAAAGATGTTAAATTAAGGAGTTGTAGACAATTATAAGCGTCTGCGCAACCACGCACCCTCCGCCGCCATTGCAAAGGCTTGGCCAACCTCTCCAGATATAATTAAACATCTCTCTCTCTCTCTCTCTCTCTCTCTGCATAGATATTTTCAAGGTAATCGTGTACGCAAACCACATGGTCTCGAGAACGCAGGCACCTATAGAAGACGCAGCGTTACATCTTCTAAATAGTTTGGCTCTCTGTATTGCACATGAAGAAAGAAAGGAAGAAATATAAAATAAAAAAGAACAAGAAAGTAAAGAAAGACAAAGAAAAAACGGTTACGGGCTCAGTAACTCTACCGGGCTCATTGTAGCAATCCTCCTGGCGGAGCCCGATGACGCGCCGGACACGCGGATTCTGCAATTACGTATTTAGTATATTTACTGCGACGTTTATACAGCGTCCCGAGCCGGTGTCATTATTGGGTTATAATTTATACAGGCCGCGAGCGTAGTCATAACTGGACGCGTTGCAGACAACAAGCGAACGCTGTGGCGCCTCACTGAGACACGCGCAGCAGTCAAAAATAACGCTTCATTATCAATTCGACGAGTGGATGAGTGCTGAAGGCGTGGGCCCCGCTTGATCAACGTGAGAAACTGGGCCAGCCACGTGGTGACACGGTACGTCTGTTCGGGATAGGGAACCTTCATACATTCACACACACGCTCAAACACTGTTCTATACACGGTGAAGGCGCGCGCGCACAAAGGCTATATAAAAATATCTTAAACTACAGTTAAGGCTTTCAACGAACTTGGACGCCGCCAAGTAAATATAGGCAAATATTTCTTCACAAAGAGGATGAACAGCGAAGACGGCTTAGTCAGTCGGACTGCCCGGCTCACTACTTTGATCCCAGAAAGTCGTTTCGCTGGCTTTAGTTTCGCTCCCTGCATGGGAGTCGAGGGAGGCCAAGAGCTTTAGTTATAAAAACCGAAACTAAAACCACAACGAAGGCCGTGCTGATTCAATATTCGGCGCACAGAACGAAGTGAGCATGCGGTAAAAGTCGAGACAATAATAAAATGTGCCACGACCGTGTCCCTTCGCGGGGTTTCTCAAGAAAACCGGTAAAGCGAGTTTTCGAACGTAAGCAGATTTCTTATTCTAATTTAATAAAAGCCTAGCACTGGGGCTTCCGCGCCCACGGTTCCCTGTAAAGCAACGAAAAAGCCATCCAATTATCGTCAGGGGCGCGAAATTTCCCTCAGGAGCCACACCTCCGCACATCCAAACAAATGTCTACTGTTTAACCCATATATATAACCCATAGGTCGCGTTGCACAAACCTTTACGTAGCGTGCGGCAATTAAATTACGTGCGGCAGTGACAACAAGGTGTGTTCGTGTGCGACGTTGCTGTAGCAAAGACGACGTACACACAACCGAATGCAACTCCACCTCTGAGGAAATGAAACGATGTTGCTCGTCTGTGCGTTCTTACAGGATACAACCTAACCCTGCGATTTCATCTGTAATGTCCCCGTACCTAAAAAAAAAAATATGACTGAACGATCATTTGCTACAACAAACTCTGTTTGCGTAAACTATCAAATGAAACACCAGGTGGACATTTAAACCGTAAGCACACAGCCTTTCTTTTCAGCAAGAATGGTCATCGTGAAAGGCGATCCCGCCATTAATTTGACTCCTGTGCTACGTAGCCAACCTTCTTCGTGTGGATGAGAATTTAACTCCACTCCACCTGACCACTCCTGCCACGCCCTCTGCTCGCATTTCTTTTCTCGCCGTCGCTTTCACGATAACGAAAGTCGCCTTCGCTCAAGAAGACTACACAGTTCGTTCGAGGCTCCGGTGGGACGCCCTCACACACACCCTGCCCGCCGAGCTTGTTGCTCATTCGGCCTGTCGCGCAGCGCACTGCTACGCCACAAGCCTCGCACCGGTGCAGGAATGTGCACCGCTTTGTCCTCGTCCGCCGGGGACCGCTCTATCAACGGATTCGATCGTGCGGGCCCGCTCTGCCGTGACGACCCTGATCTCTCCACGCAGCAAGCAGGCGAGTGCACAGACTCTGCCGGCGGATCGCCCGCTCTCGCTTTCGCCACCGGTCGACCGCCCCCGTTGTCGCGTACACGGGCACAAGCCGCAGCTTGCGTCTGCGCGCACGTACGCGCCACGGTGCCCTTTATAGCAGCGAGTGTCCCCCTTTTCATTGTTGCGTCGGAGGCACTAAGCAGGCGCGCCGCAGAGGAACCTGTATACCGAGACTTCGACACTGTATATATAAGCACGTTTGTGCGGCTGCTTATCGACTGTCTTCCGGAAATCGGCGTCTATTCAGCGCCTATATAGAAAGGAGGAGGCCCTCGAGTAGAGCGCCTTCACCCGCACATATATAGTGACTTAGCGCGTATGCGGCCGCGAGTCGGCAGCCTACACGGAAGCCTCACTTTCCGTGCGCGTCCATTGGCTAATTAAGCCGGCGCAAGATGCTGCGACGTCAATGCATCCCCGAAAGCGATTCATAGATGATATGTTCCTGTACGCGTGCTTTGGACATGGTATGGGCATTCGCAACAGTAATCACTTTTTTTTTTCTTTTCTTTACACGTAGAAGGCCGTCTTCTCGATATTATATGTATTCCTCAGTAAAGGCGTTAAGCCAACACCTTGAAGCCTCCAAGCGTTTGTATTAACGGTCTCACACACACTGCCAGCGGACCTCTAAATTCTACTGCGGGCTCCGCATGGCCCCCCTGTCCATATTTCAATACTTCTTTTTTTCAAAAGCAAGTCAAATCCTGCAGGCTATACATTCAGACTACGAATGCAACAGGCCTACAAGACACAGCTATGGTAACGACGCTTGGTGACGTGACGTGTTTGGTGAAAACCGGCGGAATAAAGAAATTCGAGAACACCTAAGCAATTGCTACGAGTTGTGAATGCGAAAGCATTGTAGTGACAAATACGGGAGCCAGCAGAAGGCGAAGAAGAAGACGTTTCTTGTTGTTGGTGTTCGCACTCGCTCGCCTTGGCTGTTGCCTGTTTCTGTGCATTCACAAAAACGCCGAGCGCATCTAAACTTGAACGCGTAATATCAATTGGTGGAGTAGCGGGGTAGAGTCAGGGTACGGAGTTACAGGATGAAAAGGGAACCAGCGCGCATCTAACCTTGAACGCGCGCTATGAGCATTAATGTTCAACTGAACGCCGCTGAGCAGTCCTTCGGGTTATGAACTCCTCGCGGGCAAGCGAGCGCGTTTGTATACACTGGCGCTGGTTGTATCACGGATCACCGACTAGCCCGATCTCTCACATTCCTCGCTTTACACGCAATGGGGAGATCAACCAGTTACACAGTGTTAGGAGACAAAAAAGTCCAATGGCAATTTAGCGGTAAATGCGAGATAAATGCGTCAGCATTACGTCGCACTTCTATGAGGTCCCGGATCTATGATTTAAACCGTGTTCACCACATTGCACAGTATTGTTCAGCAGCCTGCTCGACACGTCCTGCCTCTTCGAGGAGCGAATTGATATATATATATATATATATATATATATATATATATATATATATATATATATATATATATATCAATTACCGGCTGCGGACCCGATCGTTGCGCACCTGCGGCCAGTTGTTTTTTCACCCATTTTCATTTCCATTAACTTATCTCTTTAATTGATTTAGTACAAGTAATTTCCCCTATGTTGTCCGTGGTGTCATTGTTTATTGGCTTCTTATGATTATATATATATATATATATATATATATATATATATACGCTCTTCTAAGCTCTCTTCCTCCCCCTCTACCACGTGACCGGCTTCCCACACTTCCCACACGTATACTTTTATCCACTTTGACACTCCTAATTCTAACGCACTAAAAAAAAAAAAAAAAAAGAAAAAAAAGAAAAAAAACAAGAAAGAAAGAAAGAAAGAAAAAAGAAGAGAATGCGCGTGTGAAATACGGCGGTCGGTAAACAGTAACATTACAGCGCGACAAAGGCTCTGACTGTGTACGTGAGTCAGCAAACACGCACGCGCGATGAACGCTTAGTAAAACATTCAATACAGCGTTGTTTTTCGACGCGCGCTTTTGTACAAGGAAGGCGCAACGGCCTCGCGGAGGAGGACACAAAGGAATGTCAACGCCGGTATTCATTCTGCCTTCGATTCTCCGGCCAGTCTTACGAAAAGCGCAGTTCGATCTTTCCGACACACCCGCCGTCCTGTCACGCCGGTCGGCTTCGCGTCACTTCGCTGCACACTCGCAGCAGGCCACGTGCGACAGATCGCACAAAACTGTCTCCCTCCCCTTTTCGCTATTGCGCCCCGCATTTCGTTTCCTGTGAACTGCCTCACTACACCGATGCCCAGTGACCCACATTGAGTCTTCGCGTGTCTCGCAATTTCGACAGCGCTCGTGCAGAAACGACGACTCGCGAGCGACGCTACACATGTTGGCCGTCATCCGCGACCGATCGGCGGATGACGGCTAACACAACCGATGCAGTCTTTGCAGTGACACCGCCCAGCGTTGCCGAAGCTGTAGGAAGTTTGCTGTTCCAGTCACCTAGGTGCGAGAATTACAGTCGTATACCCGGATATATCGAATCAACATATAACGAATTATTGCGTATATGGAGCAGCTGTAAAATCCCCTCGAAAATTTCTGTACAAAATCTTTATTTTATATATATTCAATACATGGAACTTTCTTTTCTGATACCCTTCTGATTCGATATATCCGGGTTCGACTTTATTACCTTGCGTACGCCTCAACCACGCAAGTAGTATGCGCGGTATGTACGGAATGAGCTCCCCCGGTGATGATAAAATCACTCGCACGTCATGCCGCGTGTTCAGTAGCGTTGTCCGCCATGAAAACTAAGCTGTGACGCCATGCTACTAGGCTGACATGCCACACGTTTAGAGGCGGACACTGGCAGGCAAGCTAAAATGATGAGTGGTTTTAGAACGAACGGAAAGATAAGAGAGAGAGAGAGAGAGACGCTAGATTCTGCAGCATCAACGCTTTCAGCGCCACACGTTTTCTCCAATGGAAAGATCGCCCCGAAAGTGTGACGTCGCGGCTCCCGAGTTTCCACGCCTTCTGTTACCTACACAATAGGACGCGTTGAGTGAGCATGTTTCGTAGAGTATAATTCAAAGAACAATGCACTAAATACTGTTAGAAGCCAGATCTGGATTGAAATGTTTATTAATGTGACAAGAAACAGCGTACATGCCTCCTAATTCGCTGCACAATGAAGAAAAAAGACACAGAAAGAGATCAAGAATACAATACATATACCATGGAGGAGTACTCGAATACTATGTTTAAAAACAGAGGCATCATATGAGAAAATGTCAGATTGCTAATCGATGTCTGATAACCGAAGAAACTTCACCAATGACTTGGCGGAAATGGCGCAAATTGTAGGGCATAATTTGTCAGCGTGTCATAGTATTCATCCAGACGTCAATGAGTACGTTATCACCCTGGCAGAGGCCTCGTGGATAATAAAGTAAAGGCAAATGAATCTTCGGCGGCGAGTGGCGAAAGACAGCCGGAGTACCGGTGGAGCAAAAGCACAAAACAAAGAATAGATTCCAGGGCAATAAATACATATCAGGTTCATTTATTTGTTAACACGAACCGCGGATAATAGGGGCCAATACTAAGCGCATAAAACAAAAGGTAAAATTAACAAGCTTAGTGGCGTCCACCACCACCGAGTTTTAAAGGGGGTTCTTCATGATATCCATCCATCCATCCATGCGCTGAGGCAGGCAAAGAACACCGAATCGGTACGCCAAACGGCCGCTCGATAGACGTCAGTTCCTGCCTTCCAGGACGCTGCACGCTTTTTCGTGACACAGAGCGCAAGAGGCGGACCGGTTCGAACTGCGGCGCTTGACGATGGATTGGGACCGCACACTCGTCGATGACCCATACCGATCCAACAAGGCTGACGAGCGACCGACTCAGACTGGCAGTCTCTCCGAGTAGTGTACGAGGGTGGGAGTCTTTCTCAACGGGCTCGTTAAATTTCCGGTCCGGGCGATTGCCGATCACGTAGCTCACACGCGCAAACACACACACACACACTACCCGGCTGCGGACCCGGCAGCCCCGCGTCTATCCGTCTGTCCCAAATCATTCGCGAGTGTCGAAGCGCGCGAACTGAGCTTCCCGTTTCGAGCTGATCGATCGTGTGCACTTTACAGCTTCGCTGCAGTCCGTGGAAGCGCGCTAGAATGGTGGTACGTTTCCTCGCTGTATGGAGTGACAAATCGTCGACTGATGGGCGTGGCAGCCGCGCGCCTCGCAAAAGTGTTCACTATTCCGCGCATTTCCTTCCTTCCTTTCTTGTGTGCATTTTCTGAAGACTAGGTTCCAGCTTTCTTCCAGCTTTCAACTAGAAAAGGATACCCTTACAAAGAGCGCACAATAAAGGGGGGGGGGGGGGGGGGGGTTCTATTTCTGGTCTAAAAAGGAACCTACCGAGTGAACTTGTTTTGTTTACCAACAAACAATACCGAGTCAGTGTTAGATTCGTACGCGTTTCCGCCATTTCTCATCACGTGTGCAGAACATAGTAGGCGTGAACTCTGAAAAAGGTAAGCGCTGTTTTGTATAGGTAGTGACTTGATATCGTATTTTTGCAACAGTAGTGTAATCGGCCACAAAAGCTTACGGAAGAAAGAAAGAAAGAAAGAAAGAAAGAAAGAAAGAAAGATATGTGTTCAAGCAAAGCCCGGGCACATAGCCTCGTAATCAAAGTTTCGATCTGTATTAGCTTCTGCAGACTACACAGTGACCCATTAAATTAGAAGCGGCATTATTTCATGAAGGCAGAAATTTAAATTTGTCCTGGATCACGTGTCCCGCAAATTTTTGTTGCCGACTTTACAGCAAGCACGTACAGAGGGTTTCTGGCTGGCGTGCAAGGGCACAATTTCGCGAGGCACAATTTGGTGAGGTATCAGCTGAAAGTTTTTTTTTTTTTTTTTTTTTCTCACTCGCGTACGGTCCCTTCGTATTCGCGTCTGCCTAGCATGAACAGAATGCGAGTAATAAGGGCACAACGCAGCTTCGATTCTCGTCGGAAAAAGCGCGCATTTTGGAGTGAAGGTGCAATAATAGCGCGCATACTACAGACGTGACAATACTGAAAAGGTTTATCAACAAGATTAAGCTATTCAGTGGGGATTAAAAGTAAAACTCCAGAACCTCAAATTGCGTCGACCGTCTGCAATGGCGAAGTACGTCTGCATTTCTTTCTTTTTCTTTTTTTGGACAAAGTAGGCAAGCGAGCGTGATATGTGCATTACTGAACGACGCGAACCTAACAATGCATATTGAGGCATAATTTGAGCGATAACGAAGCAATCATTAACGCAAAACCATCTACTTGATCGAATTGAACAGGTCACTAAGCGCAAGGGACCATTGCTTCCCGCTATTTGTACTTATTATCTGGCGATATTTCCCTTTTATTGAATTTAAGATGGCTAATTCAGATTTCCCTTTACGCAATTTGTGCAATATGTGCACTAAAGATTTCCCCTTTACTGCAGATCATCTCAAACTTGGTCTTGCTAGTCCGCCACAATCGTATAAAATAAAACATTACATATATACAAAACCAGCCATCGAGGCATCCCCAGCTGCCGGTATAGGATAAACAAGGCACAAGCAACAAGCGGATATACATCAAGCTGCACATGTACGGTCCATTACCTAAAAGCTCGCGCGCTCGGTACCAAAGAAGCACGCGTCCTCGAAAACCGCTCTTTTTCCTCGAAGGAGCCGCCGAATCGAAACCCGGCGCTTGAATTATCGACGCACCGCGACCCAGGCAGCTGGTTCCGCGCTCCGGGGACAACGGCTTAATTAGGCGTGAAAAGGCTCGCCGTCCTCTCCGTTAGTGTACGCGCCGCGCACCCTGGAAGCGAGGTGCGCCAGCGTGTTCGAACAAAGAACGCCATATACGAGATGGAGCTCAATTGGGAGGAGGGGGTTGGAGGGAGAGCGGTTAAAGGCGGCGCAAGAGGAAGTACCGCAGACAATCGGAACGATCGGAAGGTCGCGTTCTGAAGAAGGAACGGGGTGGGGCGGAAGTACGCGCGCGTCGAGACGGAACAAGTCCCGACGTCGTCGCCAATGAGCGATGAGGAAACGAAAGAGAAAGTGACGACACAGATACAGTGAGCAGTGAATCGTTTTCTCTCGGACGAGGGTTCTGTTAAAGCTGGGCCCAAAATATGCCAGAATTCGCCACATTTTTTATTGCGATAGCAATTATATGGACACTTCAACCGGATTTCTGCCGTCGTCGTCGCCGTCGTCGTCGTCGCCGTGAGGTTCCGTATAGATAAAATCTTCGCCGCGCGCCGTATGCCCGAGCGGAAGCGTGCGGGGACGCGCGCTATCACGGAGAGCGAACGCACTCATCTCCCACGCGCAAGCAAGGAAGCAGGGAGCGGGGGGGGGGGGGGGGGGGGGGGGGCGCACTACTACTATGCCAACAACCGCGTGCGTCGCTCGTCCGCGCCGTCTCTTATCTCCACACGGCTCTGACCTTTATGCGCCGTGCATTCGCCGCTCAGTTTCCGTTGAAGCGATAGACCGCACGTACCTTCGCCCGCTGCGGCGTATGCTTGCTGCCAGCGTTTTGACAGTCGCTGTCTGCAGTCATTCAGTGTGATCTATTCGTGTTTGTTTGTGCGCGCTCACACCACGCTTGTTCATTCAGTTAGTACTAGTCGGGCGACATTGTCCAACGCACGCTACACATGCAATGCTGCCCGGATCGGCAGTGCAGCGCTACAGGTGTGTCCCTTCGCACGCGCTGCCCACGGGAAGCGCTTCTCATCAACACCACCGTTTCACACGCGTCTTCTCGTGGTCATCGAGCCTCTCTTCATGTCGGTCTACTTACGCCGCAGCACACCTGCTTACTTAATCAGCTCATGTTTACTACAATTCATATTGCTACCAAAGCCGCTCACCTTACTTCGTATGACATTGCTGTGTTGCTATCGCATTCATTGCTTCTCCCTTAGGGCGAAACTGTGACATTTTTTTTTAATCGCTTACAGATCCGCTATAAAGAATTTCGACTACAAAGCGGAAAAAATGTGAGGGAACAGCAGAACCAGAACACGCGCTCACCGTACTCAACGCGATCAAAAAAAAAAAAATGGAGGACGCTTAAGCTTCGCTTTTAAGAGTGGAACGCGATAGCATTCAAAGATTCCCGACTGCTTCTCACGCTTCCCGACAACTGCAGCTTAAGCAACCGTAATGGTTACCGGGAAACACTGGCGGCGAACGCTATGCACGAAGGCGAGCTTTCTGGTAGAAGCGCGGCCTCCTGCGTGGGGCGATCCCGGAGATATTGCACAGCCGCGCCAAAAAAAAAAAAAAAAAAGTGCACAATTTACAGGTTTTCGTTTTTGTTTCGTACTTTTAATATTTCAGTCTGAGAATATTTAACATAAAAGGCATGCGCTGTGGGTGTTTTTTTTTTTTGTTCATGACATTTGTTTGTGGATTGTCATTCTCAAAATTCCGAGGAATAGCTTTGGCAAGGATGTAAGACAAGGTATGAGCAACATTAATGATAGAATGTTATGTCAATATAACCCGCATATACCGCATGTCATATAAGAAGGGGTGGCATATACATGTAGCTAAATATATTCGGAAGGCCTGTATGGTTGGGGATGATTTTCTCCGCCACCCGCCGACATCGCACGCCGACGCCGGTTGCCGACGCCGGACTTTCTGCGACACGGGGCCCTTAACGCTATCGCGGTAATATTCAACGCCCCCGTTTGGTTGCTTCCGTACAAATTGGCAGTTTCACGCGAAGGCGAAGCATTTAAAGCGATAGCGAGGTATATAGCGTTGCGCTAAAGGAGTTTCAGAACGCCGGCGCATTGATGAAGGCCGGCCGCCACGTTACAGGCTTCGCACATGGATGGTGCACGGGTTGAGGCCAAAGGAAAACCATCGGCGTTTGTCAGTGACCAGTGAAAGAATCCGGTACATTTACACTGACCTATATCGGGTCCGTTCCACTCAGACCACCGAATGTGCCGCGGTGTGGTATGCACAGAACTCGACTCCAGACGGGAACGCTGCTCACCCCGTTCCTTCTAAGTCAATTCGGATGCAATAGAGAGTCAGCATCGTCACCTGCAACCTGCCTCCAGTGCCAGCAGCAGTCTGATCTGAACCACCTGCTCTGGTATTGTCCAATTTACAGCGCGGTTCGGACCAAACCGCTCTCCAGCCCACAGCGGGCCCCATTGCCGACATGACTTCACGTATGGCCATGCCCAGCGCCATCATCGTCGCCAGAGCACGCTATGGAACTGTGGCGCGCTCTCCTGTCAGTACTCCGGGACCCGGCGGCATGCACCACCGGTGGGGGACCGTCTGCGTGGCGTCTCTAAGCAAGACAAGGGCGCCCGATCGGATCTACGCCACACCTGCTGCTTCCGAGCCCACTCAAGAATGCGGAGATAGCTGACTCTGGTCCCCTTAACCCCCATCCCTTCTCCACTGCAGCGCATAAGAGCCCAAATAAGCGGAACAAACGCGTTACCAACCAACCAACCTAAGCAGGAACGCTAATGTGCGTGCGCACAACGCTGATATCAGCACGGGAAGCCAAAACACTACAGTGGCTCCGGCAGAGCCGATTGAGTGGAGCGTGACGGTGCGTCGTCCACTTGGCTTCGTCGCTTTTGCAGCCAAGCACACTGCGCGTTTTGGAGTGATAACCTTCCTGCGCAGGCCGCGAGTGCGCCGTTGATAGTATGACAACAAGGGCAACGGCGCGAATGCGCCTAGAGCGCAAGTATAAATTGCTATAGCAATAATATAGCTTCAGTCTATGGGCTGTCTACAGACGCGTTATAGACTACTTCGCCTCCCCATCAACATTTTTTTTTTTATGTCAGCACCTAGCATACATGTATTAAAAGCCGACACTTAAAATGTAACGCCCGCTGGTCATATGTCTGTGCAGGCACTCAAGAAAACTGACAAGCGGAGAAGATATCTGCAGACATTTGAGACGTGTGCGCATGGAGCCAGTACGCAGAAATGCATTCAACAATGCGCCCTATACGGACGTGCTCTTGACTACTTTTCCGTTTTCTCATATGCAAACGAAGATAAGTAATGCCGCACGAGAACTGGTTGTTGCAACTCTGCAGCATCCGAATGCAAGAACGTGCTTCCTCCATCTCTCTGCGTTCCATGGCGTTGAGTCACCCTGCAGCTCGCTTCCTGCGTGTTTTGAAACTTGACCCTATACAACGCGGTGGTCTAGAAAGGAACCCGCCCGCAGGACGTCCTGGCTGCGCGATAATTTAAATGAGCCAACCAGGCATTCCTTTCTCGCCATTGTTTCACTTTGTAGACTTTACGCGTGAAGCTGCACCAGTAGCAACAAAAGTCGTCACCATTTTGTCGTTCTGCCCTTTGACTTTCAATCAATCCAGCACGCATCCATGCTACCATTCCACATTCCGATGCGACAAAGGGAAAAAGCAACAGCGGTCAACCTGTTGCAACAGAATCAACTTTCTCGAGGCTATATCTTTCGTGTAAAATCGATACGCCAGCTAAATTCGCCATAAAAGTATAAACAGCTTCAATTCTGTTTTGAAAGATTTGGTTAGAGGCCAACTGCAACAAATTTTTGGACCTCGTAAAAAGGCTAGTTTCTCATGGTATAGATATAAGCAGCTCCCGTGCACAATTTTACACGTTGAATGAGATGATTGCCAAGATTAGGCGGCGTCTGCGGTTGCCTGCGGCACGATAAAAAAATCTTGGAGGCGACTAATCATGCCACCAATAAGAAAATTCGTCAATTACCAGCCCTGTAGCTTTGCCAAGATAGCTTCAGTAGTGCATATATACTACACATTTATAACCAAGTTAGTCTAAGTGACATTTGTTGATGTTGGCCTTTAAAGGTCAACTAGGACGCACGCCTTAAGCCGAACTTGCATGCTCAATCGAATTACATTGTACATAAATTTGAGCGTGTCCTGAATATTATTATGAAGACTAAGAAAGCAAAACGAAACGCAAGTGAGCTGCACCTGTCGCAAGCTAAACGCGTCATGCTGAGTTCGCGGCACCGAATCCTGGAATGCTTCGTATCACGTCACAACTTTCGCGACGTCATGGAAGAAACTGCCCAACAGTCTACGGCTTCTGGTATGACCTATGTTCCAGCTCAAGAAGTCTGATCCTGCTGCGCCTATCCCAACACTTTTGAATATTAAACATATGTAAGCAAGGGCCAGAAAGTAAATCACCTCGCATACTCCGCACATGAGATACAACTTTGACTCCTAATGCAAAAAGACCAACGCTGACCAAAAAAAAAAGAGGAAAACAAATTTTGTTTCTGTGACGTATTCAGTAACTGCTAAATGAATGTCAAGTATCAACCAGCTCTCAGTTATTTGTCAATAACTATATTGTTCAATCTCAACACTCACGATATGCTTTAGGTGAAAGCATCACGGGAACCTTCTACTAGCACATCCAAGCACATTAGGAACATGTGAACCAGTTGTGCAATGTACACAGTCTGGTGTGGCTAGATGTCGTTCAAATTGAATCATATCGCTGCTCATTGTGGTTTAAACTTGTGGCACACAGTCGGATCAGTTAAAGCCATTTCCGCCTTTCCTCTATATGCACTGTTTATTTAAAGGGACAACGAAGGCTAATATTTAAAGGCCAAGGTAGACTTGAAATAGAAACCCCGCCGCGCTTGCTACGCGTGCCAAGAAAATATCTAGCTTAAAAAAAAATTGCGTCTGAAGGGTCTACCTTTAGCGCAATTCAAATCTCCCGGCCCTGATCGGGGAGTGGTGACGTTGCATACGCCATCACCGTCTTTTACGGCCATCGGTGAGTAAAACGGCGCCCCACAGGCGGCGCTAGGGTTTCCTGCGCAAAACGCAAACGCGCAGCCATGGAGAAACCGAGCCAAGACAGAGCATTGCCTTCGCCGCTGCAGGGCTGCAGCTGCTCTTGGTGAACTGGCGTGGACCCTTCGGGCACCCCGCGACATCACGTGGACGGACTCTCTGCTACTTGCAGTTTGTGCGAGTTTCGCGAGCCAACAAAACCAGCGTATAGCACACGAAACTATACTCAAGCGCGAAAGCGCAGACGGCGCAGAGTCTAGAGAAAACGAAACCTTTCTACGCCCGCGTCGTTGTCAACGGTAACGTCAATGAATTATTAAGGCGAAAGCCTTGTATGTCTCATCGTTCAGTCAACCTTCAACTTCTTTAAGCGAAAACGGTGTCGTCGAAGCGAAATCGTACACGAAGACGATTCGGTGTAGTAATTCACTTACTACACTGACCCGGCATCGTGTCTTCCCTAAATGCAAACGCTCACGCAACAATTGCGATGGTGTGCGGGTCACCGTCGTCATCGTGTTTAATTAATATAGAGTTAATTAGGGTATTCGAACCCACGACCTTTGGTGGGAGCCGAAACCACGACCTCTGGTGTTAATTAGGGCAAGGTTAGTTAAGGCACAGTTAATGAAGGTAGCGTCAATTAAGGCACTCGAACCCGAGACCTTTGGTCGGAACAAACAAGTAATAAGAAGTAACAAAGCATTGGAATGACAATGTCAAGTAATCTAATTAATGTCCCTTGAGCGCGCAGGCTTTCGCCTTCACCCTCTTAGGCATATGCTAAAGTGACTCAATTTATATTTTTTTTTTCTAAAAATCAAACGGAACTAGACAAGTAGTACATTCTGCCGTCTTATAATATATTACAATGATGTTTTTATCGTGAATTGTTGAGTTCTAGTGACAGCCTTCAGCCTTCATCATCGGGCTAATACTGGAATGTCGCGGGGGAGTCTTAAATCATCTCCCGCACTTACCTCAATTTATCATACTAAAGCTCTGTTCGCCATAATATTCGAGCATTAATATACCCCTTTATCTTGACTTAATATTTGCCTTTATTGTACTTTTAAAGAGGTCGCTACAAACATCCTTAAAAAACAAAAATCACACGTAGCATGCAGTAGCCAATGAGTTTACATAATAAAAGGTTATCTCCTCTCTCAAACTGATGGTCACGTATACCATACGATTTCCTGAACGATGATAAACATTAACTTCAATTACTCTGGTTGGCACACGATTAGCTTCCATAAATAAATACACAGTCGGAATTTTGGATTATGCACAAATGGTAAGTTCAGGAGCCCGAATAGAATCTACGACGTCTGCAAGAAACAAGTCCCTCTTCACCTTGAACATACTTTATTTTTAGTTCGCTTCCATTAGCGTTTTTCACGATGGCGTGCCAGGCACCATCGTATTATAGCGAGGAGCAGGCTGCAAGCGTGCGCACTGACACGGTCTGTAATGGCGTGCCACGTGTATATACATACGCAACGGCGCAAACAGTGTACGACCAAAGCGAAGGGAAAGGGACTAACATTTACGGCGGCGCGCTCTTAAAAAGCGGTTAAAGAAGTGAAACTACGAGAAGCGACCAACCGTGAACACGCGCGAGGAAATGGTCATTCTAGGGACACAAGAATGACCACGGCGTCGTGAACGTGCACATGCATGGCCCACTCAATACGGACCGCATTACATATACTCGCCATGTATCGCATTTTCGCGATTATTACCCGGGCGAGTAGTAAACATTTTCTCACGTGACTGATAAGACTCCACGTTAAGTGGTTAAACGTTAAATTCAGTGCTTCTACGGCACCGCTACCGCCAGGCCGTCAGAGTAGCACGAAAGTGCTGTTCTGGTATTGCGTTATCGGGCACCGGAGGCATATATCCGAAGGGAGACGGGGGTGAAAATGTTTTCGAGCGCGGTCTTGTGTAGCTGTCGAGGACGGTGCTTCGTAGAGCCGCGTTAAATACAGGTAACAGTTCTGACTTCGGTGATAATTAGACATAAAAGAAGAATAGATTTAAGGCATTGCTCATCTTTAAACCCGCGTGGCCGTGCACGCTTAAGTAAACTCCATCATTATTTGTTTGTGCAGGCTTTCTCTGCGACCACAGGGTCCTAGTGCGTGTAGTTACCTTGTTGTGCGTAGCGAGACAAGGTAAGACCTAGGTGTGCGCAGTGAGACAGCATCAGGAATGGAGAGGAGGAGAGGTTGAAAGAGGGTAGGAAAACATGTCGTCCCGCAGCTGCCTTAAGCGGGCGCAGAGAGTCCCGTGAGCGCGGACCATATTCCATGAAGTTTACAGAAACCCAACGGAGATATTTTTAGACAAAACGCCGTCATTTCCGCGCAAACACATGGGCGAGTCGCAAACGCGAAAACGTGGCACACACACGCGCGCGCGACCAGACAAACGCATGCGGTGGCCGCTAGGACACACAGAGAGCCTCCGATGCGTGCTCCGGCTCGATAAGACGGTAAACACTCACGGCGCACGCCACGGCGCGAGCCCGTCGCGTGAGCGCCGTCCGCGTACCAGGGCGCGGCGGCGTTTCGACGACGTGGTGAAAGCGCTGTAAATATAGGAGAACCTCCCCCACTCTTCGGAGATAATGAAACCTCGCCGATCGTGAAGCCGTACGGGACGGCGGCACGCTCGACCTTCGCGCTACGCACGACAGCGTCGATCTATACGCGCGAAGTGACACGACCGGAGACGCATCGCCGGGCGCCACGGCGCGGGCTCTCTTGGTCGATTCGAGGGAGTCTCTGAACCGTCCCCGAGCGGCGCCGCATTTCCCTGCCACTAACGTGGGACAGAAATTTGAGCCGAATCGTAAAGATGATAGAAATACTCCTATGCGAAGTAAGAACATTTAAAATTACTGTCACACCATTTGCTACCTCTGGGTGGTTATCTGTGGGCTCGTTAAGAAAATCTGAAACGGGCGTCTATAGCGCGAAATATTAGCTTTGTATTCAACGCCGTGTCCTCACCCATGTTTCGTTTTTGCATCATTTCTGGCACGCCAAGCCTTTTAACAGCGGAGCTGCTTAAGCCAGAGGTTGCCAGAAACTGCGCCTGGCGATGACGTCACCGCGCGTTGCCTAGCAACCACTTGGCACAGCTGCGCCTCGCTTCGCCGCGGCTCCGCACCGCCCAGCTGCTACGACTGCGCACCTGCTCCGTCTAGCCATGACGTCACTTCGCGTCGCCTAGCAACCACATGTGCCTCTCTTCGCCTAGACATGTCAACGCTTCGCCAGGCCGCGTTAGGGTGGCTAGCCGCGTCTTGAAGCGCGTCGTGCGGCCAAGCGAGAATCTGCGCGTCGGCCGCGAGCCGATCCGGCTGAAGCCGAGAAGAGGCGTCGTCGAGTCGAAGATCCCGAGTTTCGAGAACGAGAACGCGAGTCTGCGTTTGAGTATCCAGCATCGTCGGGATAGCGACCCTGGCTGTAGCTTGGTCGATCACAAGCTCCGCTGTTTGCTCCAGCCTTGCACCACTAGTGCAAGCTGCGCTCATTTTTTTTTTCTCACGGTAAGAGTGGCGCTTTTTGACACTGTCGAAAACTAATTTACTAATACAGCTCGAATTACTTCTCTCATAGCATCCCTTAAGCTAAGCTGATTAGGTAAATCCCACACTTGGAATATTGCAGAAGCGCAAGCCTTATACCGTGAGGAGTCTGGGTTAATCCATAAAATACGAAAAAAAAAAAGCTAGCGTGGAGTTTCTGCGCTACTTTCTCGTCGACAGCGTCTGCTCGGTGATAAACTTAATACTTCATCGCTAAACAATGATTACAATACGTTGTAGTATACATAACTGAAGTCCGAACTCGGAGAACTTCAAGAACGTTTCCTGGGCAAGAACGGTCCGACCATGCGAAAGTACTTTAAAATGCATGACGTCGTATATTAAAGCGCTGGCGCTGCAAGTCGGCTCGAAACTGAAAAAAAGACACTTTGCCTGTCGTTTTCTCCGCTATAATAATAAACATTTTATTGCGCTAGCAATTATATGGACACTCCAGGCGAATTTCTCTCGTCGTCGTCGTCGTGATGTTCTCTTCTACACCAGCCGCATCGGCTGAGCGCGGCCGAGCGCGTCCAATCTTGCCGGCAATCTGCGTCGGGTGCGAAGGCTAGACAACACAACAGGGCGCTGTCCCCTAGCGCTGGCCAAACCAACTAGCCCAGCGCAATGCGTTAGGAGCTTTCGATACCATAATGTTCCCGGAATATTTGGGAGTTTATCGATATAACACTAATGAATCAATTCAAATCGGCGTACTTCTTGAACAATTTTCTAAACGAATTACTACTACCTTTATACTTTTCTTTCTTTTGGTTAAAATCAAAAATCCGCAAACACGTGTGCACGTCAGCAACGCTTCAGCATTCTTGCTTCAGTGTACACATGCAGTTATCCTGAATGCTTCATTGTATCTCGCACCTGCGAAGCGGCAATTTCATTGACGTTGCAACAATAGAACCGACACCGTGCATATATCTCGCTTACTCGATAGACAAAAAAAAACACGCATCGCGGTTGGCTGCGTTGTTCGAAAAATCTGCATGCACTGATATCCCGATGTAAATGAGTTCATGGAGACGCGGGGGTACACTGGAAAAAGTCACGCGCACGCGCGGGGAGGTCGGTCGCTCTAACTTTTTTTTAAGACAGGATGCCTTCATTCTGCTGCACCCAGCAAAAACACGACACTTTGGAGGTCGCCACATTCTATGCTGCTTCAAAAAAAAAAAAATTGAAGGGCATAACAGGCACTATACAACGCTACGTTTTGCAAATTATTAAAGAGACTCCTTTACCCGCCGGGTAAAAAAGAACGACGTCACGGCGCATTTGGTTGCAGCGTCAATTAGCATTTCTTAATGTGTTGCGACGTCTTCTACAAACTTTCGTATTTTAGTTCGTCATCATCACTACCACTGTGGATCATTTTGCGTAGCCAGCAGGACACCAGAGCCCTGGCGGAGTGCGGCAGTAACTGATCGCTCGAAAAATAATTATAGGACATCTGCGCAGAAGCTGCCAAGAAGCACGTCAGGCGAGTTACTCAGTTCCATGTGCTTAGCTGAAAACCCTGCGAAAGATACGTTCAGTCACAGAATTGTATCACTCCGCGCCTTTCGTGGCTGTAGATGGGCGACGCCTTATACGGAATAACGACTTCACATACTATAACAGTTACTTTTGGAGCTAATGTTACACCGAATCACGTATAAATTGTGCATTTCGGTGCTACCAGCATTTTAAGTGTTTCACGTAACTTGAACAAAACTTTAAATAAACATTGGTACTTCTTAAGCAAATCCAACCAACGGCATCTTGTTCATATATAGTCGTCTCAAGTTAATATGCGCCGTAGGCAAGATTTATCTTTTTATCGTTGTACTGTTTTCATCGTTATCTTTTTAATTCATAAACTATTTGACAAAGATGTAGGGTGCGTTCAGAAGCACACAAAACAGATTCCATATACTAAAAAACTTCCATATTATCTGTTGTGTACTTCATTATCCCGGGTACCGAATAAATCCCACGAAATATCAAGTAAAAGGGGGTCACAACGCGCTTGCACCTGTGGATAGCAGCACTACCAATCGTGCTTCCAATTAAACAACGAAGTGCGCGTGCCCGTGGAAAACGAAGCGGTCGGATTAGGCGTCCAGCATAAGCCCGGCAGCCACTCCAGTTTTAATCATTTATTCTTACTTTCCACCCAAGTAGAAATACGGCCGGTAATTAACCTACAATCTTCCTATAGCCCCCACTGACCCCTTTAAATGCCCAGGTATCCAGATTTCTCATAATCTAACATGGTCATAACATGTTATGTTCATTACCAATTCTGCCAATTGAGTCTGGGGCTTATCTTCGTCGCAACCTAGTCCAGCACCCGCCACCACAAAACTAAGTTTATAAAGCCCGCGTGCGATTTAAACTTGAGTAGACCAATGAAATTTCAGACCCTCGTGAAGTTAATCTTATTAATACGATTAAATACAAACAGAAGCATGATTCCAGATTCATTACCTCTAATTACTTCAACACCATAGGTTTACCAGCAGTAATACTCTCAGCTCTACCATCCTGCTTCCCGTCGGACAGTCGCGCGCCTATGCCTCTATCCCATTTTTTTAGTATTATTATTTCCTGCCCCCAGGCAATCAACTCATCAAAGCAGCCCATCGGACATGTCGCGACAATCATCCAAACGTCGTATACACCTTGAATTCACCCGTACAAATATTTTTTTCACACGTACGGCGCAAGAGTAGAACGATGTTCCCGCTCACATCACCATGTTAGCACATCGCCCCCAGTTTAAAACAGCCATCGAGAGTGATCATCAAACGTGTTAACCGATAACTGCAGTATTAACTGCCCAACCCGCATGTAATGTCCATCTGGGACGCTCGAAGTATGAATAAATTATTGAAAAATCCAGTTTACGATCTCGTACTCAACGGCAGAACGGCACAACCGCTCGACCACCAAGGCTCATCGATACTTGTGCACGAAGTCTTGTTACAGCAGCGCGCGACATGCACCTCACCTTAATGACAATACCGCACTTTTTTATTTTTTGCGAACCGGACCGTTCCACGCGCCTGTACATATATAGCGCATTCGATAATTGAGAGTTTGGGAACAATCTGTACACCCTGCCGTACTGTGGATCCCACAGATAACGTGCCCGGTAATAGTGCGCTATATATACAGGGTGTTTCAGCGAACACTTTCAAAAATTCTTAAAGGTTGCATGTGGCAGATAGCACAATTCTAGTTCATGACCTGGTCTACTCGAAGAGGCGGACATTACTTGCACAAGAAATTGAAATGCATATTCGAATAATTAACAAAAATTCCCTAATTAAGCGTAACTAATTACCCGACGGCCCATATTGCAATTTGCAAATTGTAGTCGTGGAGTTCGCAAGACGGATCCACTTGTAACGAATTCTCGGGATGACACCAGTTTTTATATATTAATTCCCGAACTTTGCGGAGAAATGCATTGGCGTTTCTCCGCAACTCAGTTACAACTATACAGACAGGGCAAAGAAGAAAAAAAAAACGGCAGACTCAACTGTAGTTGACGCATACGTAATGCGAATCGTTTGTTTTATGAAGCAACAGTTACGTATAGCCATGTAGATATTGTATGCTGTAGTGTTTATATCTCTACATAACGTAGAATGTTCGCAACGGCAAGATATAACATTGCAAGCAAACTAAAATCTAATGGCACCTACCCAGTGGCCCACCAAATCAGCGATATACACCCCCCCCCCCCCCCCCCCGGCCCCACCTCCCATTCCCCGCTTGCCCGCAAAAAAAAACGTGACTGCACTTGGATAAGAACGCTTCGCATTAAAAGCTATAGGCCACGGCTGTACGCTTGCCGGTACCGGTCTGTATTTTGTGTTAACAGTGAAATGAGGTTTATTGACGCAGGCGTAGATGTAGGTCCTTCGGATAGACTGGCACAGAACGGGTGGCTAAACAGTTACGTCGGGCAGCGCTCTTAGCGGTAACTTCGGCGTCGTCTTTTGCGGAGCGATCACGATGCTGCTACTGCTGGTGGTGTGCATCATCTGCAGAACATGTTGCACGTCTTCTTCATCACAATCACCCCCGGGATAAAAAGCAGCCATCCTGGCGACTCAAACAGTAGTGATCACGAGCGGCTCACGGTAGGGCTTAAGGCGATCGACGTGAACAATGTCACGTCCACGACAACGGAGGTCAGAGGGGGGTGTCAGTGGTTCGATTAGGTAATTCACCGCAGACGTGCGCTGGACAATGCGATAAGGTCCATCGAAGCGGGGAAGAAGTTTTGAAGAGAGCCCAGGAGCATGCGCAGGTACTGACAGCCAGACGAGGTCGCCGGGAGAGAAGACAGGTTGCTCACAGTGAGCGTCATGGAGCCTTTTCTGGCGCTGTTGCTCAGCGGTGGTGAAGTGGCGCGCTAACTTGCGACACTCCTCGGCATGACGTGCTGCAGTCGAAACGGGCACACACTCAGAAGCATCGGGCTGGTAGGGTAGCAGGGTGTCCATGGTGTGGGATGGGTGACGGCCATAAAGCAAAAAGTAGGGAGAAAATCCAGTGGTAGTCTGGGTTGCAGTGTTGTAGGCGAACGTAACAAATGGTAGGATAAGGTCCCAATCTGTGTGGTCAGATGCGACGTACATGGCCAGCATGTCACCCAGGGTCCGGTTGAAACGTTCCGTGAGTCCATTCGTCTGGGGGTGGTAGGCGGTGGTTGTCCTATGAATAACGTGGCACTGAGCCAGAAGAGCTTCGACAACCTCAGACAAAAAGACGCGCCCTCTGTCGCTGAGAAGTTCACGAGGTGGGCCGTGACGGAGGATGAAACAGCGGAGCAGGAAGGAGGCGACGTCGCGCGCAGTGGCGGAAGGTAGTGCCGCAGTTTCAGCATATCGCGTAAGATGGTCGACGGCGACGATGATCCAGCGGTTACCGGCGGGTGTCATAGGAAGCGGACCATAGAGATCAATGCCCACTCTATCAAATGGTCGGGCGGGACAGGGAAGGGGCTGCAAAGCTCCAGCTGAACGGCAAGGCGCAGATTTCCGACGTTGGCAGTCCGTACATGAACGAACGAATTTGCGGACGTATGTAAACATTCCGCGCCAGTAGTAGCGCTGACGAAGTCGTTCATATGTTTTGAAGACTCCAGCGTGGGCGCACTGCGGGTCAACGTGAAAGGATGCGCAGATAGTGGAGCGCAGGCTGCGCGGTATGACGAGTAGCCATTTACGGCCGTCAGATGCGTAGTTGCGTCGGTGCAGAAGGTCGTCGCGAATGGTGAAGTGAACAGCTTGGCGGCGGAGTGCGCGAGAGGCTGGCAGCGTGGGCGTCTCAGAAAGTAGGTCGCGGAGGGCCGCTATCCAGGGGTCGTGGCGCTGCTCTGAAGCAATTCTGTCGATGGTGAGAGGCAGGACGATGGGTGTTAATGTTGACAGGCAACTAAGGTCGGTAGGCAGAGGAGACCGTGACAGAGCATCAGCATCCGAGTGCTTGCGGCCAGAGCGGTAGACGACGTTGATGTCGAACTCTTGAAGTCGAAGAGCCCATCGGGCAAGGCGGCCACATGGGTCTTTCAAATTTGATAGCCAACAAAGGGCGTGATGATCTGTGACGACGTCAAACGGGCGGCCGTACAAGTAAGGGCGGAACTTGCTAAGGGCCCATACGATGGCTAAGCATTCTTTTTCAGTCACAGTATAGTTGGTCTCAGCTTTGGTGAGGGTACGGCTGGCATAAGCAACAACGCATTCAGGGTGCCCGGGTTTTCGTTGTGCTAGCACGGCGCCGAGACCTATTCCGCTGGCGTCTGTGTGTACCTCCGTCGAAGCTTCAGGATCGAAGTGACGCAGAATAGGAGGTGAAGCGAGAAGACGTCGTAAAGTAGTGAACGCCTCGTCGCAGGCTGGAGACCATGATGACAGGTCGCCGGAGCTACCCAGAAGCTGTGTCAGAGGGCGTATTATGGACGCGAAGTTGCGAATGAAACGTCGAAAGTATGAACATAAGCCGACGAAACTGCGAAGTTCTTTGAGATTTGTCGGCCTAGGAAAGTCAGTAACGGCACGCAATTTCGCGGGATCAGGTTGGACGCCGTGCTTAGACACGACGTGGCCAAGAATGGTTAGCTTTCGAGCGGCAAAGTGGCATTTTTTGAGATTAAGTTGGAGCCCAGCGTTGGTAAGACACGTCAGAACGCACTTGAGGCGGTGAAGATGTGTCGTAAAATCCGGAGCGAAGACGACAATATCGTCGAGGTAACACAGACACGTTTGCCATTTCAATCCACGCAAAACAGTGTCCATCATTCGCTCGAACGTTGCGGGGGCATTACAGAGGCCGAAGGGCATCACGTTGAACTCATAAAGTCCATCAGGGGTAACAAATGCAGTTTTGGGCTTGTCAGCGGCGGCCATGGGAACCTGCCAATACCCTGAGCGCAAGTCGAGTGAGGAGAAGAATTCAGACCCCTGTAAACAGTCAAGGGCATCATCTATTCTCGGTAGAGGGTACACGTCCTTGCGGGTGATCTTATTTAGGCGGCGAAAGTCAACACAGAAGCGGACAGAGTCGTCCTTCTTCTTAACGAGAACGACCGGCGAGGCCCACGGACTGTGAGAGGGCTGAACGATGTTGCGGCGAAGCATGTCGTCGACATGCTCACTAATGACACGGCGCTCCGTAGGAGACACACGGTATGGGCGTTGCCGCAGTGGTGAATGGGAGCCCGTGTCGATGTGGTGCGTGACAGTTGACGTGCGTCCAAGGGAAGGCTGAATAGCGTCGAAAGAAGAACGAAAATGGTACAGGACGGCGATAAGCTCCGAACGCTGCTCTGGTGTAAGGCCGTCAGCGATGGATGGGCTAAAGATGTCGGTGCAGGACTTGTCGGAAGCAGAAAGAGTGCAGATGTCAGTAAGGTCGTCGCGAGAAGTAGCATCGGGCACGTCGACGATGTACAGGGACTGAATGGCTTGGACATGGCCGAGACACTGGCCACGGAGCAATGTGAGCGGAGCGGACAAAAGGTTGCATACGAAAATATGGCTGAAACCAGCCGAAAAATCGAGGGTCGCGAAGGGAAGCAGTACAGTATTTTTTGCGATGAAGGTCTCAGAAGGGGCGAACAAAACAGTGGCGTCAGAGATGCTTCCACAAGACACAGGTAAAACAACAGCGGCGTGCGGAGGAATGTCGGTCTCCTCAGCGACGACTAATTTAGGGGGATGTTCGGGAGAATCGTCGGAATGGAGGTCGCACAAAGGAGAAAGTTCGACTTCGGCCCGCTCGCAGTCGATGATGGCTTTGTGTCGCGAGAGAAAATCCCATCCAAGAATGACGTCGTGAGAGCAGGATGGCAGCACAATGAACTCAATAATGTACATCATGTCCTCAATTACAACTCGGGCCGTACAAGCTGCTAACGGCTGAACATGCTGCGCTGTTGCGGTACGGAGGGCTACACCCGCAACTGGCGTCGTAACTTTCCGGATGGAGCGACAGAGTCTTTCATTTATTACAGAAACGGCGGCACCAGTGTCCACAAGGGCAAGAGTTGACACTCCCTCAACAGAAACAGCAAGTACATTCGACGGAGAATTGTGAGGACTTGGACGCTGTGACGGCGACGCAGTTCTTGCCTCATGAACTGCGGCGTTTAGTTTTCCTCTTCTGAAGGCATGGGACGACGACGCATTGGGGAGAGAGAGCGCCGACGTGGTGACGGAGATCGTCGGTCGAAGGACGCTTGACGATCAGGAGCTCTTGGAGGTGATCCTGGAGTGTAGCGGAGCGGTGGCTGGTCGGCATAGCGAGTCGTTGGTTCATAGCCATATGAGACGGCCAACGGCATGCGGCGGCGACAGTAGCGAGCGATATGTCCGGGGCGGCCACAGGCAAAGCAAATTGGTTTGTCGTCAGGAGTACGCCAAGGGTTTGTGGCCATGGGGCCAGCGCCAGGGGCGCGGGGTGGGGTCGGCGCGTGCAGTGGTTGACGCGGTGTGAAAGCAGGGTGCGTTCGAGGCCGTGCGACGACGTCGGCGTACGTGAGAGGAGCAGCTACCGGATGCGACTGAGGGGACACTGGCACAGCGTCGGCAATTTCTGCTTCGATCGCCTGCCGAATAGCGGGTGACAGGTAAGGAGCAGGACGGGGCTGGGGCTGTTGCTGAGCAAACTGCACCAGTGAGAGCTGCCGAGCAACTTCCTCGCGTATGAACGCCTGGAGCTGTGGCAGCAGTGTTGACTGGTCCGAGTGGACGGCCAGGCCTGCGAGGCTGTCGTCGTTAGTAACCAGGCGACGAGTCAAGGCCCGCTGTTTCCGGAGTTCATCGTAGCTCTGACACAGTTTGATGAGTTCCGCTACGCTGGTCGGGTTTTTTGCAAGAAGCATCTGAAAGACGTCATCGTCAATGCCTTTCAAGATGTGCTTGATTCTGTCAGACTCGGGCATCGAGGCATTGACGCGCTTCGAGAGGTCAAGAACGTCCTCAATGTAGCTTGTGAACGACTCGCCCGGCTGCTGGGCGCGCTGGCGCAAACGCTGTTCAGCGCGTAACTGGCGCACGGCGGGGCGTCCGAACACATCTATGAGGGCGGCCTTGAATGCAGACCAGGTGGTAAAATCTTTCTCGTGGTTTTTAAACCACAGATGAGCCACATTTGAAAGATAGAAGATGACATTGTTCAGTTTAGCGGTGTCATCCCATCGGTTGGGGACGCTTACCCTATCATAAGTCGATAGCCAGTCCTCCACATCACTGTCGTCGGTGCCGCTGAAGACCACCGGATCCCTCAGGTAAGGCACCCCGGAGCAGATGACGGGCGGAGGGGCCGTGAACGGAGGGGCCGTGAACGGAGGGGCCGTGGACGGCGGGGCCGTGGATGGCGGGGCCGTGGATGGCGGGGCCGTGGATGGCAGGGCCGTGGATGGCAGGGCCGTGGACGGTGGGGGCGTGGTTGCGTCTTCGGGCATAGCGGGACGAAGCGTACGGGTGCGGAGTTCCAGGATGGAAGCTTGGCAGGTCGTACCCAGCACCTTCCACCAATTGAAATGAGGTTTATTGATGCAGGCGTAGATGTAGGTCCTTCGGATAGACTGGCACAGAACGGGCGGCTAAACAGTTACGTCGGGCAGCGCTCTTAGCGGTAACTTCGGCGTCGTCTTTTGCGGAGCGATCACGATGCTGCTACTGCTGGTGGTGTGCATCATCTGCACAACATGTTGCACGTCTTCTTCATCA